>NC_090872.1:40522099-40534599 GCF_036669935.1 Montipora foliosa
AATTTGCCACACTAATGGAAGTCATCTTACATCGAAACCATCGGGAGGAAAACAGAACTCGTGCAAGGCACGAACAAAAACTAAAGCGTGGCGACCCAACCGTCAATGACAACACAAACGAATAAATAAAGAAAAGATGGGTTGTAAATGCTTCCGACCGAGACCTGGAAGCCAATGAGATATCACTCCTCAGAAAAGGAATGAACTTCACAATCACTCCTAGAAGTGTGCCGGTTAAGGAGATTCTAACCGCTGTGGAGCAGGGAATATCGAACCTACCACAAGACGCCAAGGACGAGGTCAGGTGCGATATTTGTAACATCATAAAGAATGCAAAAGCGCCAAAAACTTGCAACTTGAGCCAAGGTAAGCGACAGGCGATGAAAAAACTCAAAGAAAACGACAGCATAAAAAAGTCGGGGAACCTAACGGAGAAAGAGTATTTTAAAATCAAATCCAGTGATCCTGTTGCGGCTGCTTTTTATCGCCTTCCAAAAGTGCATAAAGTCCAGTTAACAGTAAAAGACCACCACTACACCTTGGCCAGTCCATCCACACCGATACCCCTTAGACCTATCAATAGCAGTATCGGGTCCCCTACCTACCACGTTTCCAAGTATTTGGCGAATTTGCTCAGCCCCCTACGTTCAGATCATGGCGACACAATAAAGAACTCAAAGGAATTCGCAGATTTCGTACAGACCCAGACAGTCAGACCAGACGAGGAAATTGTATCTTTCAACGTCGTATCCCTGTTCACTTCGATTCCTGTCAATCTAGCCTTAAAAGTCATCCAAAGCAAGCTGGAGTCGAATCACACCTGGAAAGACAAGACAAAACTAACCAAAAATCAAATTGTAGAGCTGACGAAAATCGTACTGTACAACAGCTTCTTTTCATATGAAGGGACTCTGTATTACCAAATTTTCGGCTGCGCTATGGGTTCACCCGTGAGCGTAGTCATCGCCGACTTGGTAATGGAACACGTCGAGGTTCAGGCTTTGTCAACATTCACAGCTCCCCCCCGCTGGTGGTTCAGATATGTTGACGATTCAAACGCATGTATAAAGTTGGCAAAGCTTGACAATTTCCATCGCCATCTTAATGCAGTCAATCCGCACATCCAGTTCACAGTAGAGCACACCACACCCGTGGACGGTAAACCAACCATCGCGTTCCTGGATACTAATCTATCCACCCTCCCCAGTGGTGAGGTTGAGGTGCAAGTATACCGAAAAGCCACCCATACCAACAAGTACTTGGCATTTGATTCACACCACCCTGTACAACATACGTGATCCGTCGTCAGCACATTGATGCGCCGCGCGAACACCATCCTATCTAGCGAGGCCCTGAGAACAGAGGAAACATCCAACATCTAGGACAGCCTACAGGTCAATGGATATCCCACCAAATTCATTGAAAATGCTGCCCAACCAAGGTCTGGTCCACAAAGCCACTATCCTGACCCGGCTGGCCTTGCCCTGGTACCCTATGTTCAAGGGATATCGGACAGGGTAAAACGCACACTGCAACATTTCAACATAAGGACTGCTTTTAAGCCCATACCCACACTTGCTTCTGTCTTCAAAAAACCAAAGGACCGTCCATCGGAAGAAAAAATAGCAGGCATCGTTTACAGGGTTGAATGCAAAGACTGCGATTTCTCCTACATTGGTGAGAGCAAATGGTGTTGGGCTTTGAGGAGAGTGGAACACGATCCCGCGCGTGCCGCGAGTAAAGAGTCGGCAATCCGACAACATGCCGAAAGAACCACGCATGACATCCATCAAGGCTACAGCCAAATTCTTGAAAGGAATGAAACTAATTACAACTGCAGAATTTTTCTGGAGTCTTTACACTCAAACATCGATAAGAACTCTGTGAATGAAAGAATGGAGTTCCCAAGGGCATATGTGCCGCTGTTAAGATCTCTTGGGAGCCAAAATAAGAAGCAGTGATTTTTGAATTTTAGATTCATTGTCCCCCTGAAGAAGAACCAGAGATATGGTTCGAAAATTTGGGAAACCTTTTTAATTTTAGATCAGTTTAAAGCCCCTTTTTTAGCATTTTATAAAATTATGAACACTGATCGCCAAAAGAGCAACATTTGTTTATTTCCTGGAAAGGAAATATGCAAACCAAAAGCATTTATTTGCAGTTTGGATTGTAACGCCCATGTGGGTCTTGAAGAAGATAAAATGGGAAACCCTTTGACACCAGAAGACCTTCCTGTAGATGACAAGAAAACCTATAAAGCAGTAAGGACGACAGGAAACGGTCACTGCCTTTACAACGCTGTGTCATTGACACTGGTGGGCGATGAATCATATGCAACACTGCTGCAATGCTTGTTGCCCTTGAACGTGTCATGAATGTAAACTTTTATGCACAGCATCCTAAATTCACCTATTTTCCCTCTGGTGGTCGTCATTCAAACACCATTTTTTCTCTTTGTTTATCAACAAGTAGCAACAGTGTTTTTCACGACACCGAACAAAATGTGAGAGTGGCTATCTTGTCAGAAGCACGTCTAGCAAGCAAACCAGTAACCAGAGGGGAGCATGTATAATGAAGTGGATATTTTCATGTTGCAGCTCCGTCAGCAGTTTTAGCTAGACCTGTGTTCTCTACCTATCCAAACTGTCCATCATGGACACAAGACTTTGTTCACGGTATTATCTACCCTCGGATGGCTGAATTCTCTGGAGAACCAGTCTTCTTGCTTTGGTCGCAACAAGGGAGTGATAACAGACCCGGAGCATGGTACGTTCCAAATCACTTCAGACTGCAAAGATGAGCCCAACCCAAAATTTGTAAACGTAAATCTCCATCATGGTGCTGACGCACCAATCAAATGCATCGAAGACAAGACAGATCTACATAAGAAAACAGCAGTGGTTCCTGAAGAAGGCAAGAAAAAGATTAGACAATCAAGTGACAAAGGCATCATTTACTCGAAGGGCACCAAAAGAGGGTGTTTGGAGCAATTTGGTTTTCTAAGGAAATCTAGCTCATTAAAGAAGACCAGGAAAGAAGATCCGTCTTGCAGTGAGAGTGCTGTATGCGAAGAGAAGAAAAACTGCTTTCCTCCAAGACCCCCTGATGTTCCATCACCACACGTCTTCTCTAAATCCCCTGATGACTTGGTGAAAGTGAAGTCAAACAGCTATGAAGAAATCAGAGTACGAAAATTCCAGTGGAATTGGCTTTCCTTGTTTCCATGGTTGAGGATCAACATGCAACGTCTTTCCTCAGATGTACTGTACGACCTCTCACATCCATACCCTCAATTGCAGCCACCCAGTTCTTATGTCCCTTCTTTGTTCTGCGATGTCTGTTCAAAACAACCATTGTCGTCTTTCGACACTGATATTTCCAACAGGACTGGAACTAAAGTGTTGAAGATTGAAAGTCAGAAGAAACATGAAAAAATTCAAACTCACGCGAGCTGCGTTACAGCCTTTGAAGCTCATTGACAGCCACAAGAGACCCTGTTAGTCAACTACCTGAACAAGGCTATTAGTCTCCATGATAGTACATTGGAAAAGAAGATACTGACTGCCTTTACTGTTGTGGCACTTGAAACTATACAACTATGCAACTATCAAATTTTCTAAAGGTGTCTGAATACTTTTCCATTCAGTTTGCGAGAATTTAACAAAAATTGAAAATACACTTAAAACGCATTAACAAACGTTCTCTTATCTGTGTCCACACTTAACTGATTAATTAATTAATTGGTTTGGGCGACTAACTTTTAGGCCTGGGCACCCAAGCTGGTATAGTTGGGATCCCGAAAGGCTCCCTTAAATTTTTCTTAGAGCACAGCCTTGTGGAGCGATCAAAACAGTCGCAAAAGGGACAAAAAGTGACATGCATTTAGCCATTGACGTAATACACTCTCGGTCTAAGGGTCTTAACTTCTCTTTAAACGAAGATAAGTGCAAAGAAATGAGAATACAGTTTTCTAAAATCAAAACTCAGTGTTGTCCCCAGACTATTAACAACAAAAAGAACTTGAACTTGTCATGAATGTGAAAAATTTGAGGATCATTATTAGTGATGAGCTAAAATGGAACCATCATACGGACTACATAATCAAAAAAGCATCTAAACGCATGTACTTTTTAAGGCAACTCAAACATGCCAACGTTTCTACCACTAATACGATTAATTTTTATTGTACATGCATCCGCAGTGTGCTCAAGTATGCATGCATCACCAGTTTTTCATTATGCATTACCCATGTACCTAAGTGATGACAATCCTCAGTCCTGGACTATCCTATAATAACAGACTTGCAGTTTCTAGTGTACCATCTCTCGCCACCCAAAGACAGGTTTCATGTGGAAAACTTTTTAGGAACATAGTTGAAGAACCTGATCGTAAACTGTACCACCTGCGTTTCATGCGAACACCACATACTTCTTAAGAAACAAATGTCCTTTCATAGAATCTCTTTATAAGACAGATCGTTTTAGGAAATCATTTACCCAACGTCTATTTGTAATTTCTAGTATTTCATAAATTTATCTACATTTTATATATATTTTGTGCAGATCCAGTTTTATCACGAATTTTTATATTTCATAGTTATAAGCCAATGTAATTCAGTTTTCACTGCAAGTTTGGTGTCAATAAACCTTTATTATTAAAACTTCCTAACGCTGGCAGAACTGAAAATTCTACAAGAGTTAGTTACTGAGTGCAGTCCCTTCTTTCCTAATTAAGTCTTCAAAGACTGAGATAAACAAAAATCTATTGAAGGGATCACACACTTCAAAAAAAACTTCTTTTTGCAAATTTGTGAGTATTTCAAGATCATTTCTCCTGAGTTTACAGATATATTAATTTTGCTTCCACTAACCAGTCAATGAAATTAAAGGGTGACACCCCAGAAAAGTTGGGGCCAGTTGCACTATCTAATGTGAAGAGATCAGAAGGAAGACCAACAGGGAAGGCTCAGATACAAAGACACCCTTAACAGTGAATGTCAGCATTGATCAAACAAATTCGAAAAATTGCGGCAAACCTCAAAAAATCGATTTCGCTCGAACTTTGTAGTTTGGTAAGGTAATTAGTCCTAAGAGTTGCTATGCAGTTGGTTTCCTCAAATACTGTGCAAATTTGGACGACGCTACAGAAGCGACCATCTTGACACTGAATTTTAACCCAACTTCAGCAGACTCTCATCGGCAAACCATGCATTCAATCGACCTTAAAACACAAAAAATCGTTTGAGTGACCTTTCCTTTGTTGTTTGTGTCAATTTGATATGGGTTATTTAATTACTTCCTTTCGAGACAATTTTTTTATTTAGGGCTATATTTTTAATCAAAAAAGTACCTCTTGCAAAGCGTTTGTTTATGAATGTGCTTAACCTTTGAATCGCTTGAAACTCCGCTCATTAAAAGGCAGATAAATACCGTTTCAAATGATCGAAAAAATATCTCTGGGCAAATGTTTGTGTTTAATGCTACACCACTTCTAATTTGAAGGATATTTGCATATTTGCGACCTCCGAAGGTAATCAAGTGGGCTATTAATAGCCTCCGAACTACCCCTCAGAATGCCTCTAAGACGACAAGAAACTTCAAAACGATGGCATAAAAAGACAGTTCCTACCTCTGCTGTGAAACTTCTAACGTATTTTGGTAGCATGACTATTGTTCTTCCTCTTAACCTTTTGAACTGTGTTACCTCAAATCTTGACACTAATCCAATAAACAACGTCACACAATCAACAAATAACATCACCAAGCAGTCAATAAATAAAGTCACGAAATTGAGATACTATGGAAGAGTTAAAAGGAAATAATATGTCAAAGGAGTGGGATATCCCGTACGCAAGTTATTCGGGAAAATGTACTTCACAAAATTGCATAGTTTTGTCAAGAAACGCCATGATGTTGTTATACAGCCGGAAGTGGCCCGAAGAGAGTGGAAACATATGGAGTCAATTTATTTTAAAGGCTTTCTTTGCTTTGCTGACAAAAGCTCACATCCAAAACGTAGTCAGTTTTAGTAATTAAACAAAGGAATGCTATCGAGCTGAAAAACATTGATATTTTCAATGTACGTTTTCTAGGTGACAAAGATAACAGCCCACAAAATTGTGTTTACTTTCTTTCAATTTTTTAGCTTTTTAAGGATGTCACGAGCAGATTAATTTTCTTTAACCAGTATTATTTTGGCTGATCAAATAGTGTTTTCTTGAACATGACAAGTTTCTCAGAAGTCATTTTAGTTCATGCATTGTAAAAAAAATCTAAAATTCAAACTGTTTTATCTTAAGACACCCACCCCTAACTGTATTGAGTGAATCTTAGGGCAATATAAAATCACAGGGGACAATGTAATGATTTAGATGCAAATAAACGTTTTTCTGCTCATGGTCAAATCTTCCCTCCCCCTCTTCTTCCTGGCTAACAATGTCGGGCACATTCAAAACAGACTTCTTGGATAACCTGGAGAAAAAGCTTGTGATCTGTTTGGGAGAAAGATAGTCCTCAGCTTGAAATAGAAGAGTGCCTTTGGGACTTTGTGCTTTCCTCATTGACTTAGGAACTTCATCAAGATTTGACTTTCTGCCTGTTCACTCACCTATAAGACACATATCGGTGAGGTACTTCTTTTGCTCTTTAGTCAAGCGTTGACGAGTTGTTTCAGCAAACTTCAAGGCCCATCCTTGTAAAACTGGAGTGACAACAGATGGAGCCGTTGAGGCACATTCGAACAACAGACTTTCAAGAGAAGATGCACCCTGTTCAAGCGTTTATGCATACTTCACCATCACCTTGTCAAGAAATGTTTCTTGCTCTAAGATGTAATTGTGCTTCCAAACATCTAAGTGGTTCTGAAGGGAGGAGAAGCGCTTGAAGCTTTTCATACATCCTTCTTCTGTGCAAGTGAAAAGACCAACAGTGTTGCCATGCTCTTCTGCATTGCTGTCTTCGTATTCAGGATCTGGCAGTACAGTGGCGCTACTTTCTTTAGCAGAGCTCTCGCGTGCCCTAATAGGACTAAATGGCCGTTTGGGATGGTAGGTATCTTTAATCACTGTAAGATGAGGCATGGAGAAGTTATCAAGATCTTGAAAGTCACTGCAAGGCAGAAATTTCCCTTTGCCAATTTCATAGGCTCTCGAGACTCTCATCCCCTTCTTTTCATACCTGACATTGTTGACGAAACTTACACCTTCCCAAATAAGCGTATGACCCCATTTATGCGGGCAGTCTAGCCCACATAGTTTGACACGCACACCACGTATACCTCGACCAGAATCTATTGTGGTCTTCATCTGCTTGACTGTCTCAATGTCATTCCCAGAATTCAGAAACGTTCTCATGTGACTTTTGACCGTGGCACAAGGACCTTTCCCACCTTGGGGATCTGAAAAATCCATTCTCAGGGCAACATTGTGTTGGCAAGCGAGTTGTTGTAGACCCAGCATGGTCACAGCACTGTGGTAACAGCCAGCATTCTCTTGCCTGAAGATGATTGAATTGATGTCCTGCATTTCTTCTTTCAGTTGTTTTACTGCATCTTCTATTACAGCCAAAACAGCGATGCTGTCTTGGGAACAACTTTGAAACACGTGTATCAGTGTAAGCATTTCAATCTCTCCTTTCCATTTTCGCGTTGCTACACTAATGTGCCATGAAATTCCGCGCTTGCCGTACCAGTCAGCCTGACTCTTGCGATACTTTCTGGGAAGAAACTTCATTGCCCAGTCCAGAACAACTAGCACCTCTTGCTCTTTTAAACCATTCGAAACATCTAAGAGAGCTTCATCCTGGTTAACAGAGTAGGTGGACCTTGCATGCTTCAATGTTTCTCCTTGACTGTGTTATTATGTACTTCAGCTCTTCCCTTTCATCAAGAGGAATCTCGATCGTCTCCGATACAGATTCGATGTCTTGACAGATAGCAGGAAGCAAGTTACATCTGTCGTATGCTAAGTCATGGGGATGCTCACAGCTTTGCATGAAATCAGGATTACTTGAATAACTGAGAGCATATGGTCGACAGTGATCTGGAACTCTTGAACTCTGTGATACATGGACCTATGGAGTACAAATATGAATACATATTAGCGATATATCTTCAGTTAATTCAATATACCTTTCATAGTCTAAACGGATGTAACAAGCTATAGTTATCCTTACTTTGAAGTCTCCTTTCAAGTACCGGTACCTCTTCATCAGTGTAAGCTTCCTTATCAATTCCTTAGACCACGACATCCCACCTTGATAGTTGTCTCCAAGCTTATCAACCACTTTAGCTATGCCATCAAAGGCCTTAGCTCCTTCTGAAGAAACATAATCTAGCCCTTGCAATGACGCTGAACCTATGCCAAGAATTCTTAAAAGACTGCTCCGGCTCATGGGTGTGAAGCCTGTTTCTTTGCAATAGCTTTGATATTGCTTTACAGTCTGTTCAGGGACAGATGTCCTGATAACATAGCGGATCTTCAGCTCAGTTTTTGAGGAGAGCCTTAATGTCTGTTCACCAAACGGCATATCTTGCACGACCGCTTCTAATAAATGTTAAAAAGTGGTCGAGTTTTTAGGGAGCAACCTGGATTCTTGTATTCTTTTGTCGTGAAACCTCTACCATGGAGCAAACTATGATGACGTGCTATGTTGTATCTGTACCTGGTTAAATCAGGGATCCACTTTTGAAGTGTTGAAAAGCTAACTTTATCTGCTATGACAGAGAGTATTTGTCTTCGGGTCCTCCAGTGATTTGAGTTTTCACATGATTCCACTACAGCCTCTAATAGAGCAGAATCTATGTCATCAGCATCTCCCTTTTTTAAGCTTGCTTCTATTGCTTTAGAAAGCATCTCCGGACTTGAGGGCGCAATTTCCTTAAGAGTTGCAAAAACGACCTGTTTAGCTTTACGGACGTAGTGACGTTGTTCTGTCAGCTGCAGTGTCCCAAGGCATTACCATTGAAGCAAGAAATGAGCTGAGCTTGTCTTTTGGGATATCTATATGGTATATACAGAATAATCGGGTAATTATGACGTTTTTAAACCAAATGCCCGCAAGTCAGTCTTGGGTAATGATGACGTATACGAACACAGAACTGTCACGGTGTGTCATACCTTTATAGACATGTTAGTAGCAAGCATCGCGCGAAGTAAAAGTTATGGTGTATCAGTGTAGTGCTTCATTTTTTGTGTGAGAAGGATCAAAGCAATCAATTATATTTCGCCCGAATAGTTTATTGAGAACAAGAGGGAATAATTGCAAAATACTAAAATACTTATGAGTGCTAGTACTCTCGCCATATGTCACAGTGCTTCACACATCACATGCTGTGTAATCAAGCAAAGGAGCCGAAAGTGACTAAATTATCTTATCACAACAAGGAAAATCCTTTGGTTTGAGTAGCTGCATTGTTGCAGATACTCTCAACATTTCCGAATTTTAATTTTGTCACCAGAAGAGTTTTCTACACGAATTCTTCACACCATGTACCTATCATTTAGAATAAAGTGACACCGTTTCAGTTGCCGCTTCATCATTCAGATTTTAACACTTCCTGTTTAGTATCTTACTATTCATTTGGTCATTTAATCCTATAACTGCGATTATATAATCCAGATCAAGGACATCTAAATTAAGCATTGACATTAAACCGTGCAACATCAGTGGTTATTCACATTACTCAAGACTAAAAAGCCTCATCCCTTGCAGCATGTTACATTTTTAAAAGACTGGTCACATTATGATAAAAATTGACCTTGTGTTTCCTTTAGTTTCTGTTTCGACTGGTTCACCATCTATAGTATCAGGCGAACAAGAAAGGAGACTTCGATCGAGTAACGCAAGCGAGCAAGAGGTTTATTCAAGATGCCGACCTATCGATCCCAGCATGCAATGCCTAATCCTACATCCCCCCACAAAAGGGAAAGCTAACGAAAAACAACAGGAATGATAACAACAAATCAAAATGTTCATGTGAAGCACTGAGGCACACACAGTTCAATGTTCAACTAAAGATTCAAGCGTTCTGGAGGTCTCACAGCTCTTCCTGACCAAGTTGTCAGGACGGCAGGGCTTGGACTGCCAACACTTGAACTGGGTGGCCCAGTTTGGATAAGAGATCAAGATCGGTATGGCCTGGTGACAGGGAAAACTTATCCAAACTCGGCCACCCAGTTCAAGTGTTGGCAGTTCCTTTGCTCTGTGACGCCTGTCAAAGTTGCGCTGTTGGTTAAATCGATACAAGCTTTGCTTTTCTTCCACCAACTGGCGATCTGTTATCTGCACATTAGGATACAAGTGGGTTGGAAGAGTTGGTAGCTGTGTTTGCAGGCGACGTCCCATCAGTAGTTCAATAGGTGAGTAGCCATTCTGTAGAGGAGTTGATCTGTAAGTCAAGAGGGCGCTGAAGATGTCTTCGTTTTTTCTTAGTATAGACTTCGCTGTGAGAATGGCTCTTTCAACTTCGCCGTTCACCTGGGGTATTTTGGCGAACTAGTAACATGTGTGAAATGATATGCTTCGGCAAACTGTCGAAAGGTCTCTGCGCTATAATGTGGCCCGTGGTCTGACATAATGACATCTGGGATTCCATGTGTGGCGAAAACCTCCCTGAGAGCTTTTATAACTGAATGTGGTTCTCTGGGCGTTGGTTGTTCCTTGGCACGTGTGGCATCGGGTGATCAACTCACCACTTTGTGTGGAGAGTCCTGGCCACCACACAGAAGTGTGTGCTCTGGATCTACACTTAGTCATGACTACAATCCTAGACAAAACTGTTGGGAAGGTTAGCACTTTTGAAGCCTTCATTGCTTCTCTCCCTTCCCCCCTCCTTCAATGTTGTGCAAAACTGAATGGTTTCAATGGGAAATTGTTGAGTTACCTTCCAACATTGAACAGGGGGGAGGGGGGCTATGTAAGAGGAAGTGAAACTATTTCTTTTGACCTTTAACAGAAGCAGGTTGAAATACAGCTCTGGTGTGGTTCTCGTGGGGAGTCAGGGTGGTTTAGTGGTCATCAACTGTGCCTCCCACCTCTGCGACCCAGGTTCAACTCTGGCCTTGAGGTTGCAAGTGGGCTGAGTTTCAGTCCATCTCAATCTGACTCCGAGGGTTTTTCTCCGGTTACTCCGGTTTTCCTCCCTCCTCAAAATAGACTCCCGGCCTATTCCATCAGGCTGTGGTGCTGTGCTCCGAGGTCATACATGGGTCGTGTTCAGGGGCAGAGCGCCTAGCCGGCAGCACAGCTCCTTCGGTCCGACCTCGTGGAGCTGCACCCTTAGTAATTCAGTCTCCGACTGCGAGAAGGGCGATTAGCAGATCAGTTATTTATTTTTATTTACATAACCTTCCCAACTACTTTTGTCTATGATTGTAGGTGACCAGTATGAATGCAGTCAAGGATTTGTAGTCGCATACTCCTCGGAATTACTATACGATCATCGTACAGGAGTAAGTCATCAAAAATCATGAGGTGGCTTCTGTTCTCCCAATATGGGCGTAGTAATGGCTGATGAGGCAAGTAAGGAGGCCATCCGTGAAGGCAATACGATCTTAAAAGGGAGCATTCTTTATCTACCTTCTGCGCATCCCTAATCTTCTGTAGTCGGTTGGGCGTAGCTGGGAGATAGGAAGTGGTCTGAGTTGAAAAGGCCTCTACTTCTTTGACAAGCGGCTAATCTTCTATTCCTGGTAGGCCAGCTGGAGCATGTGAGAGTGTATCTGCGGTAACTTGATGTTTTCGTGGCACCTATTGAACTTGATAGCTGTATCTCATAAGTCTCAGGCGGAATCGCAGGATTTGAGAGCTCTGATGAATTCAGGAGTACAGTAAGCGGTTTGTGGTCTGTTTCTAGGGTGAAAGGGATGCCGTGCACATAATCAGAGAACCTCTCACTAGCCCATGTTGTCGCGAGGGCTTCCTTTTCAATTACGGCATAACGTTTCTCTGTGTCACTGAGAGATCTTGACGCTTAACACACCGGGCAGCGCTCTCCATCATCCTGAACTTGAAATAAGACTGCACCAATTCCTGTGTTGGAAGCATCCACTGAAATGATCATTGGATGGTTTGGATCGTAATGTGCCAGGACTGTCGGTGACACTAACACTTGCTTGATCTGCTCAAAGGCTTTTTGCTGGGGTGCAGCCCAAACCCAAACACTGTCTTTGCGTAATAATTAACGAAGGGGGTCACTGAGGTCAGCCAGGTTGGGAATAGATTTTCCAAGGTCGTTGACCATTCCCATGAATCGCTGTATCCCCGAGACGTCGGAAGGGACTGGGAATTGGGTCACAGAGTTCCGTAATCACAATTTTCGGCGATGCAGTATAAATCTTGAATAAAGGTGTCCACAGATTCACCAGGGTTTTGTCTTCGTCAATTGAACCAGGCTTGTTCAACGATAATATTGCGGCGAGCTGCAAAATAGCCATTTAGGGCACTTTTGACTTTGTCGAAGGAAGTGGTTGCTTCGTTTATGCTTAACGTTTTGACGATGTC
>NC_090872.1:40539599-40542099 GCF_036669935.1 Montipora foliosa
ACAACTTGAACAACTGCATTTCAAGCTGACAATCCGCCTGTAAAATGTATAAAAAAAAGAAGACCCTTGGTGACATCGTGGACTTGATTGGACTTCACTGGAGATTGATGAGAACAGTCAAAATAATTATAGCCACTGCCTAGAAATCTGCAAGTTTACCAGTTCTTGATTTAGCTTATGGTATTTGTCAGCTTCTTCCTTTTCTGCTTTTGCTTCCCTTTTCTCAGCTGCAATTCCCTGCAAACATATTTTAGCAGCAAGAAATATGTTAAATAGCTGGATTCAAACAGGAGAAGAGGCAAGCAATGGAAAATCTTTAATTGTAACAGATGAAAGTGATCAGTAGCAGAGGGCACTTAAGAAGTTTGAGAACTCCTCAAGAAGTTAAAGCTTGTCATCGCGCAGCCAAAGATTGAACAGAAGATATATGAAATTCATCCAAACAGCCTTCCAAATACAAATACATCCCGTGACATCAAGAAAGGCAGGCAGGATCTTCAACATACTGTTGGGATTCAGCTCTATCATGAGTGTTGCAGGTGTAATTCCAGTTCCCGTATTTATTTGTACAATGTATATAATTAGACCTTTTAAGACCTAAAACTTGTCCTTGACTTATACGCGAATCATTCAGATGGAGCTGGGTTGGTAGCCATAGAACTATCAGGTAATTAGCAAAATAATTACCTATAAAAATCTGCATGAAAACCAAGTTTACAAAACAAGTTCCCACTGTGTGTGTGTGTGTGTGTGTTTGATGAGCCCGGCTGGGCATTAAGTTGTGAACAGGAAAGTTTGGGGTAATAAAATGTAAGTGGGCTAAATACAACCCTCTGGACATGCCTCTTAGCCTATGGTCGTAATTGTAACTTTTTAGATGGGGCATTTTATAGTAGAGCGGACACAATATCATCATCACAGATGGACCACCCTCTGTTGGTGTTGTTGTTATTGATCTGTTAGTTAGTTAGTTAAGCCCTTGGCTCCAAGTTGGAGCATGGGCCATCAACAAAAAGCTTCCAGAGACGTCTCTTTTCTGCCAACTGTTGCAGCTCCTTCCAGTTCTTCCCGAGGATCTTCATCTCTTTTTCCGTATCCCTTCTCCAGCTATTCTTGGGGCGGCCCCTCTTTCGTTTTCCCTGTGGGTTCCAATGCAATGCTTGCCCCGTAATGCTGTTTGAACGTCTTCTCAGCGTGTGGCCTACCCACGCCCATTTTCTCTTCCTCACTTGCTTGACCATTGGAATTTGACCTGTCCGCTCCCATAGCTCTTCATTTGTGATCTTGTCTGTCCACCGTATCTTCAGGATTCGACGCAAACAATGATTGACATATGATTGCAACTTTCTTATCGTTTTGACTGTCATCCTCCACGTCTCTGCCCTGTACAACAGCACAGATTTTACATTAGAGTTGAATATTTTCAGCTTAGTTGATGTAGATATGCTGCCAGAGCTCCAGATCTGCTTAATAGAGTGGAAGGCTCCTCTTGCCTTATTAATCCCATTTACAACATCCGCGTCAGTTCCTCCACTTGTGTCTACTACGCTCCCAAGGTATGTGAAGGAGTCCACCTCTTCAATATCGGCATCATTCACTCTGATCTTCCTGTTTGAGCCTGAATTGATCTTCAAGACTTTGGTCTTTGCGGTGTTGATAACAAGGCCAGCTCTTCTTGACCTTTCTTCCAGAATGGTGGTTTTGTTCTGCATTTGGGCCCCTAAGTGAGATAGTAAAGCAATATCATCCGCATAATCGAGGTCATCAAGCTGCTGGGTGAGGGTCCATTGTATTCCGTTCCTGTGGCCTGTCGTCGACGACTTCATTATCCAATCAATTGCCAGGAGGAATAAGAACGGTGAGAGAAGGCATCCTTGCCTTACTCCAGTTTTAACTTCGAACCTCTCCGAGAACTGTCCTTCATGAATAACTTTACATGTGGTGCCTTCGTAAGAGTTTTTATGATGTTAATAAACTTCTGCGGAATTCCATAATAAGCTAGTAATTTCCAAAGAAAGGGTCGATCCAGACTATCAAAGGCCTTTTGGTAACCCACGAAATCAATTTTATTGATCTGTAGAAGGATAAATACATTACAGTGGTTGTGATTTGCTCGGCAATAAGTTTGAAAGCAAATAATTCAATGAAAAATCAAACAATGTGTCAACTGAAACCTGTGTTATGTTTTTTTGGGTCATTCCAGGCTGTTTTAGGCGTCATTTAGCGAAATCATTGACAAGACAGGTAAGACAGAGCCGCCGGCCAGTAAAATCCTCTTGTTGAAGCTGAAATTGATGCAAAATTAGTGAAATTTCTCACCTTAAAAACACATGCATTGCACTGATTGGTAGATTCGAGTAGACTCAAATACTTCTAATTGCTTTGGTCTGGTTTCTTGCACCGATCATGTTGAGAAAGCTTTATTATGGATTTCAAGATCCCCTAACTCATTGAATTTTCGAATTATGAAGCTCTAATTCTGTGAAGGTATGGATGGGGA
>NC_090872.1:40547099-40549599 GCF_036669935.1 Montipora foliosa
TTTCTTCGCTTCCTGCATTTGCGCCAATCCACAGCGCTTCTGTCTTTTTATAATTTAGTTGGAGGCTGGATATCGCTCTAAAAAACTCTAATATCTGCAGTGAATTTTGGAAGGATACCTTTGATCCATCTAAAATAAGAGTTGTATCGTCTGCATATAGACTGATTTTAATTTCCTGTCCGTCAACAAATATGCCTTTAATATTATTGTTTCCTTATTGCGTCTGCAAGAACTTCTCCACATAGAATAAACAAGTAAGGTGACAGCGGGCAGCCTTGCCTAACCCCTCTTTCTAGCTTGAAAAGATTACTAGACCAGTCATTGTTCAAGATACAGCTTTCTATGTCATGGTAAAAGAGCTTAATCCATCTTAGAATGGATGAGCCAAAATTAAAGTGGTGAAAGGTCTTATGTATGAAAGGCCACTCTATTGTATCAAAGGCTTTCTCAAAATCAAGGAAAACTAAAAGCCCGGGAATGTTTTTAGCAGCTGTAAAGTTGATGACACTATCAATAAGTCTGATGTTCTCTCCGATAAATCTACCTGTCTGATCGTTATCAATAAGTTTAGGAAGTACTAGTTTGAGGAGATTAGCGACAGCTTTAGTGGCTAGTTTGTAGTCACAATTTACACAAGATACTGGACGCCAGTTTTTAACGAGGTACGGTTCCGTATCTTTTTTCGGAATAAGTTTAATGATCCCACACTTCTGGGATACGGATAACTGCCCTGTTTGATAAGCATAATTGATTGAGCCAAGAAGAAAGTCTGCAATATCATTCCAAAACATTTTATAAAATTCAGCAGGTAACCCGTCTGAGCCCTGTGTTTTATTGGAATCCATTTCTTTTAATGCCTTTAGGCATTTCGTTTTCGTCAAAAGACCCTCACAACTTTCCTGTTCTAGTTGATTTAGATTCTTTATTGTAGAAGCCTCAAAGAAGATAGGATCATACTTTCCATTAGGGGAGTCAATCTTTGAACTATAAACAGGGCTTGAAATTGAGACTCACTGGTCGCCAACGCGACTAAAAATTGAGTGCTGGCGACTAGATTTTCAGCACTGGTCGCAAGCTTGCGAATCTCGTTTTGTATGATAACCCAGGATAAACAGTAGACAACTGTTGTATTTGAATCTTTACCTGTACCCTTAACATAAAGTGAGTTGGAGAACTTGTCCCCTCTGTTAGAAAGCGAACACCAGAAAAATTGACTGCCCAAGGTGATTAATAAATGGAGATAAATATCGGTAGAAAAGTACGTTAAGAAACTACGTTCCTCTAATTCTAGAGGCTACTGAAACTGTAAACGAGCCACTCCTTTTATTTTATCTCGGTCGGAGACTGGTACGAGCATTGTGGTTGTGTGGGGGCCTAGGCCGAGCAATTATTGTATTGCGTTTAGTCGCGATAAAGGTAATAAAGGTAAGTTGCTTGCCACACAAGCTGTAGGAGAAGAAAAAACTACGTTTTGAAGAGGTGAAAAGCAAAGATAAAGGATCCATGTTTGCCTTGCTACGGAAAACATGGACTGTGCTTCGCTCCATTTCAAATAACCTTAAAGAATACAATCACTAAACTAAGCCGAAAACAACAATATTTAATAATTATGACTTTCCTTGCATGCAAAGTTAACGACCAAAATTTATGATCTGGCGACCAAATTTTCCCCCTTGGTCGCCAGCTGGCACTTGAGCGAAAAAGTTAATTGGAAGCCCTGATAAAGGTTTCCGTAAAAGGCTTCAGATTGATTTAAAATTTCTTTATCAGTTGTAACGAAGTTCTCATCGTCTACTTTTAGACTTTTAGCTGGGTGATGGCGCTTTGCTTAAAATGTCGTTTTTCCAGGTTTAGGAAGTACTTCATATTTTTTTCCCCCTCGTTATACCATCTACATCTAGCTCTTAAAATTGACCCTTTGGTGCGATACTCAATAATCTTTTCCATTCCTGTTTCCTGGCCTCGAGAGTGCCAGAGATGTCTGTTTTTTCATTTGGGTTTATTTCATTAGATTCAATAAAATTTTGCAAAAAATTAATTTCTTTCTCAAGTTCTCCTTCACGTCTAGACATTTTTACTTTTTTAGCCGTCACGTACTTTATTGACTGCTCTTTTATCTTAAGTTTCATCATCTCCCACAGCAAACCTTTGTTTACGGTATCATCATCTTGATATTCCTCATGGGTTTTCTTAATAACGTCTCTGATCTGAGTAACATAATCGATGTCAGTTAGAAAAGAAGTGTTACGTTTCCAGTAACCTGGACCTCTAAGGTTCGAGTAAAGGGCTATTTTAATGTCAATTAGAGAGTGATCTGTTTTATAACCAGCTGAGATATTTGCACTCGTAACACTGCACATAAGACCCTGGCTTACGAGGAAAAAATCTAGGCGGCATAAGATTTCAGGCTTTCTCTGACGCCAAGTGTATTTGCGACTATCTGGGGTTATTGTCCTCCACGCGTCTACTAAGTCAAGTTGGGCAGCGTGGTCTTTAACTG
>NC_090872.1:40557099-40559599 GCF_036669935.1 Montipora foliosa
TACCCAAACCGTCCATACTTAGTATTTTACTCTGTCTACTCGTCAATGGGGAACCCCCAGGAGTCAATGGGTGAATCGGCACTGCACTAAAGTTTGCAAGGACCCACTAAATCATACTAATTGTAGCAGAGGGATCAGAGAATTGTCCTTAATAACAAAATAAATCAAAACATTATCAAGAATAGATGTAAACCTTTTTAATACCTTTTTCTTGTGATAATTAAAGCTTGTCTCCTCTTCGGCTTTTTGCATATCCACCTTCTTTTTCTCATAATCATCTCCCAGCTCTCCAGATCTGTATTTACATTAAAATCACTTGCTACATTATAGAAATAACTTTTCACTTTCAGCATATAATTACCATGCACAAAGAAGATGAAATGTATAGTAGATTTCAATTTTACGAAGCATCTGTAAGAAAGCTCAGCTCAGCTCAAATATAATATTATTACACAAGTTGAAAATGGAAACATGAAGATTTTTGATCATCGGAGTTAGGGACATTACTTTAGCAGTAAAGAAAGGAAAGCCTGAAAAATCTAGGTTTTAACTTCATTTAACCCATGACAACTGCAATACCAAAGAAGTGCCAGTTCAGCTACATGTACTGAGCCAACTTGGGGTGAGTAATTTTATGCATTCACGTTTAAACCTTGGATGAAACCTCACACTCCCAGAATTCTGTCAAGTCTGGGGAGGGGTGTAGGGAAAGATTTGCACAAAGGGAGAAGCTACTTGGTCACCAATATTTGACTGTTTTTTTCTTTTTCTCTGATCCTCATAAGGATGCTGACAAAGGGGGAAATTTAAATTTTGTGGCAATTTCCCTGTGCAGAGTGGATATCATGGCTATTCCCTTGAATAGGTATTTGATAGAATCTTCGAACATGTGACTGGTCTCGGTTCACTAGGGTGATCGACTGGTGAGGTGTTTCCTACCTTCTCTCTCCTTTACAAAATAGTGGACAGAATGGCACCAGATTACCAATGAAAGATTACAAAGAGACAACAGACAAGTGAGTGAAACAACAATGCTTATTTCTTTTATTAAGCCGGCCTTCTCATTTTTATCGACTAAAACTCGTCATACAAGCTAGTTAAGTTTTATTAACGGTTTATTTCTGGATTTAATTTATTCCACATTTTCCATACTCCAATGCAATTTTGAGTTTCAAAGTTTTGCCATCAGGTCCATGAGAATTTGCCTCAAGGCAACAAGAAGTGCCAAAAACAAAGACTTGGAAGAAAAGGACTTCGCAGACCAAGACCCGGAAAACAACCTCAGAAAAAATAACACACCAAACAGAAAAAACCAGATCAATTCAGGTCATTTAAAATGACACACGTAGTTTATGGATCGTTTGAAATAATATAAATGATGTGTTTTGTTATTTTGCTGTTTGATATGTCTTTTTTTCTGGGGGGGTCTTTGTTTTCCAGGTCTTCATCTTCTGCACACCCAGTTTGGTTATGAAAGCTTTGCCGGAAGTGGAACAAGCCAGCAAACAAGATGTAAATGATTGTTGCTCACTCTCTAGTGATTTATAATTCTTGAAAGGCGAGTGTTCTCCTTGATAATTTGCCTGAGAGAAATGGCATTAACTGTCAAGTGGGATTTGCAGATATAGGTAGCTACATGTACCACTGAATGGCTGAAGTCTGACATTTCAGCTAGAATTCTGTTTTTGGCACCTTTCCGAAATCAATTTCCCCTGGATTTCCGTCATGCATTTACTGCAATTTTACCCTTAGTAACTCAAACCCTCAACAATCCAAATCTCCCGCTAATTTGAAGAAACTTTTGTTTCCCTTCAGGTCATTCTGTATATATTTTACCCTTTATAATTCCAACCAGGTCTGTCAATACGTGACAACGTACAATCAAGACAAACAGTGTGCCACAGTCCAAAACATTTCATGTAATTTGGAAGCAGCCTCGTAACCTTTGTCTTTTTTTGCATTACACAAAAACGTGACAGTTTAGTTCAGTTTTCGTTGGTTTAGGGTACATTTAACTACAGCGACTGTATCTTCATAATGGATTGCTGCTTAACTGAGGTGCCAGGGATGGCGTAGTGGTGAGAGCACTCGCCACCGACCAATGTGGCCCGGGTTCGATTCCCTGACTTGGCGTCATGTGGGTTGAGTTTGTTGGTTCTCTACTCTGCACTGAGAGGTTTTCTCCAGGTACTCCGGTTTCCCCTCTCCTCAAAAACCAACCTTTGACTTGATTTGTTTTCATCGTTAATTTCAGTTTACAGTGTCCCCAATTAGTGCTCCAGCGCTAGAACGACTAGACACTTAAATAAAGTTCCTTTCCTTTCCTGATAACTTGAACTCCTGTTAACTCGTACCTTTTTCAATTTCCCTTGAAGGTTCAAATTATCAGGAGTTCACTGTAAGTTACAGAAGAATCTGACTGCGTCATATTTATAGCATGACATAAGATAACATCAAAATTGACAGGTGGGCCTGATTGCAGGTTATGGTCAATCTTGTT
>NC_090872.1:40564599-40572099 GCF_036669935.1 Montipora foliosa
GGGAGAATGAATCCCCAAAGAAGACAGAAAAAGAAAACGGCTCCTTTAGGAGCCACCAAATGTAATAAAAGTCATGACCGATAGTAATAAAAGTGGTTTTTTTTTCATTAACAGCACCGATGCGATCATGATGAGCAATAACAACCGGGTAAATTACTATAAACAAACTCTCAGAAATGCAGTTTACGTTCTCAAGATTGGAAGGGAAACTAAAGAAGATACACTTATTGTGAGAATGAACGCAAACCGATTGATTATTCCGTTTAGTAAGCAAACAAGGCGACGTGACTTCTTGTTAGTTTTTTGTGCTTTGATTAATTACTCACATTTTAAAATGTAAGCTGTTGCGCAGCTGAAATGTACATCAGTTTTGTCACCGTGTTCTCTTCACTTGCCACCTGATAAACTCACTTGAATTTGAAAGACAGTGGCAGTTCAATGCATTTAAGCTTCAAGTAATGCTGCAGGAAATTGATTGATTAACAGTGTTTACATGCGGCTACGCAAGTTTTTCGAAACATTTCTTCTCGAAATCAACTATGTAAATGTCAACACACAAAGGCAATAATACACCAACGCCAACTGCATGCTGCTGCGCTTATGCTGCCACGTTTATGGAAACATTTCTCCTCGTCATCAATTCCGAATGAAAGTAAAGTGTAGATTTCACGGGCCAATTCGAGGGTTAATTGTGCACATGCAAAGACGATAACAAACCACCACCAACCGCATGCTGCCGCGCAAATTTATCGAAACACTTCTTCTCTAAATCAACTTCAAATCAAAGTACAGTGTACCTGTATACAGATTTCATGGGCAGATGTCAACACGCAAAGACAATAATACACCACCACCAACCGCATTTTGACCAAAACTTTAGTGTCACGTGTTACGTTTGAGAGCGCGAGTGTCTTCATAAATGGGTTAATCTTCAGAAAGTTTTCATTATGCAGACAACTACAGTTTTTCGAACCGTCTCGCGAGATGAACGTCTCATCTATAGAGACAAGAAATCCATGCACTGTAGTCGTTGGTTGACCAGGGATACCAAAACTTAAATTTGATACACTTTGGGATAATCTACCGAGGGAAATGCCATTTACTGTGGTTTGTGTATTTCCAAGTCAGCAGACAATGCTGGACATGGCTCCAAGTTATTACAGGGGAAGGAGAGGGTGGTGATTGACAAAGTTAAGAGTTACTGAAGTTAACATTTTGCAGGGTGCATTTGAGCTTATGAGTTTCTTAGCCACCAAATCTTTTGCAATTAACTGCCAAAATGTGTTAGAGTCAATGCACTTCAGGCATGAACACACTACTTCAGAGACTCATGAAATATTTGCGTTCCACAAAAAGGTAAATGCTGTCTACTTTTATTCATCAGCAGAAATATGGGAATCAGTCGCTCGCAGCAGAGGAGAGTTTGTTTACAAAAAAGCTGGATAAATCAGCAGGCAGGTGCAATTGTCAGCTAAGAGTTTTTGTGCTTCCAGCTTACAACACTGTACGTAAACTACACTTTTACAAAATAGCTTTTCTGTTTTAACATTACCAGTAAATGTGAAAATTTTCGACAGCAAGTTTGAAGGCATCTACAGAAACTGGCGCCGTCACGCAACATGTTAACCTCAAATTGCTAATCATAAATCTACAGGATAATACTGGACTTTGTCATTATGTTGTATAAGTCCATAAAACTTCAGTTGTTGGTAGCAATAAACGGGAGTTGAAAGTAATGAAATCATTCAATTATAAATTTTCTTCCGACAGTTGCAGACCCCGTGGCGCAACACTACTTACAAGAATTGTATTTTCTGCCAAATTTTGTGGGTTTTTTTTAGGCAAGGACGACTTCTTCTTACCTTGTAAATTAATCGCACCACGAAAGCAAGTCGAAATTTGCCAAAATAACAACAGCCAAGAAGAGTATTGGCCACCACACACAAACACTCATTCCCAGGGTCCTCTCTCTTAATAATAGAAACCACGTGACAAACACTTGGCTCTCATATACAAATAAATAAAGAAAGAAATATTGCTGGTGCTGACAAAGTGTGGGGAAATCCCACACAAAAACCAAAAGCCATACCACGTCCTCTCTTAACTGCAGCGTAAATCAACCAAAACAAATGTGGGTGAAATCTCGGCTCTCAGTTACCGTAGACGAGGTTTTACCTCAATCAAACTGGAGATTAAACCGCAGTTTCACCTAGCCAGAACTGTGGCAAACACACAAATGGTTTCAAGTGGTACTGTAGTATCGTCAGATTTCCAAGCAATGGCAACAGGTAGTAAATTGTGGAGATAAACATTCTATATCAACTATAATCTTGAGACAACTACCAGTGCCTTAGAAAAAATATCCTTATTGTACTGTATGGCAAAAAGCAATGGAAAAATGTTCCATAAGAGCATGAAGGGCTCTTACTTCAAGCAAGAAACCAGGCACAGTCAATGGTGTCATGTGAACCTCGTTTGAACTTCTCACCAAACTCGACCAAAACAAACAAAATGTTCTCATGACTGTACTCTGCTGAAAAACCTTTAAATGATATTGAAGAAATTCAAATCATCATACTTCCTAGTAAAATTGATTTCTGTACCATCTTCTTCTGCGTAAACTGCTGTCACCATTGCTGTGCTGGCTACTGGTTTACTGATAGGGGCACCATGGATGAGATCCTAATGATAAAAATTAATAACATTGTGATTAGTTCCAATATCTAGAGTACAGAGTAAAGTCATCACTTTTAATGTGCAGCGCAGACTACAATAATACCTCTTTGGGATTGTGCTTAATAAGGGGCAACAATTTCAGCATCTTTGCCATTTCTTATTATAGAAACACGTAATAAGAATTTCTTGGTAAAAAGCTAAGACTAAAATAAAATACTATGTAGAAAAACAAGACAATAATTTATATTGATATTTTGTTGCATTGCAACATCACGATTTTCAAATAACATAATTAATAACTCGCATGTTCCCTTTTGTTGCAAATTCTAAGACTTGTTCCGAGAGTTCAAAAAAACCATTTAGATCACGTTTGGATGATTTAAAAAGATCAAGACTGGCCTTAAAGCCATTAACGTTTGCTGAACATCGGACTCCTAATCGTAGCTGGTTCCAATATTTAAAATAGGTCACGTGCGTATCTTAAAGAATGATGCAAAATGACTGGAAGATTACGAGTTTGGTACTAGGCTGAATTTCTCCTGAACATATTATGGCCATAGTTCACTAAACCGTCATGATTTAAAAGTCTCAACGCATTCTATGTTCAAGTAAGGTTGTTAGCCTAAGACGATGTAAACTTTGACAAGGGAGTAGACCCATGCCTTCAATTATCCTAGGAAACTGTCTTTGGCAGCCCCCAATAGGCTACTTTCGAATTGTGCAACAGCCAAAAGAACAGAGTCGAGGTTCAGGGAAATAATTTGCATTTTCCTTTGTTTTGAACAAAACAAAATGATAATTATTCCCCTGAACCTCGACTCTGTTCTTTTGTTGCTGCACAATTCGAAACTAGATAACACTCCAGTTTCCATACATGTATCTCACAATTGGGGTCCACACCTGTACTGGATATTCCAGATGGGGTCTAAGAAGTACTTTTCATATAATGGTATAAGCACTTCCAGTTTTCTGGATACTACATTCCTAATGATCCATGATGTCAATTATTTTGCTTTTCCAATGATTCCTGATACGTCACATTGTGTTCCTCCCAACAAAGGGTATCACCAGCTGAAACAACCACTTGCAGATCCCTTTCCTTTTTTACCACTCTTAACCCTTTCCCTCCCAAGAGTGCCACTTATAGATTTTACTCTGTCTAACGCCAGACTATTTTACTCATCAATGGGGAACCCCACGGGAGTGAAAGGGTTAAGGGAAAATTAAGTATCGTGAAGCTACTCCTGGGGTTGTCTTTACCAATATGCAAGATGCTACAGTTTGATTCCTTAAATTTCATTTGCCACACTGACGTCAGCCCAACGGGATAAGCAGTACAAATCTGACTGTGTATGGTTTCTGAGAATTTCAAGTCATCAGCAAATAGCATGGTGGTATTCATTGTGATATCGGGCATATCATTGATAAAGAAATACGTTGTATCAGGGTTCCCAAAATATAACACTCCAGATAACACAGATTTCCATGTAGATGATTCATTGCCTACTTGGAAAGCCTTAGCTTGTTCTAACAGTAATGAAATTTTGAATAATGTTATTGCATTGGCCAGTTATCCTATAAGCTTTCAACTTTAACAAGAGTTGCTAATATGGAACTTTGTGGAACGCTTTCTGAAAATCTAAGTAAACTACAATCCCGATCAAAAAGATCGTCCCCCGTCCACTCCTTCCCCATTCTCTAAGAATGTGTTGATCTCATGCACTGTTTCCAAAAGACTAGAGAGACATGACTTGCCATGGACAAAGCCATGTTAGTGCGGACTGAGATTGTCTTAAACATGGGTGTAAAATGAATGGAACAGAATAGAATTTTATTAGCTCGGTTCACAGTTAATGTATAATTTAAACTTGGATACAAACAAATAAATAGATAAAATAATCATAATTACAATTTTAATTGATTAAATATTTCAGCCTAGGAGCTAAATAAACTGGTAGGTTTTCGAGTTAGCCCCTAGCCATATTGAGTTGATTTTTTTACTGTAGCTTAGGGAAATAATGAAGAAATAATACAATGAAAATAGTAACGAAGATGATTATAATCTTTAAAATATAAGTAAATGATTAGTGGTGGTTTAACAACAGGAAGTGCTTCAATTTTGTTTTTACTAAATCTTGAAGAGGGTATGTTTTTAACATTTGCAGGAATTTTTTGCCATAGATCTGTAGCTACGTAAGATGTGGACTGTTTGCCTATATTTGTGCGTACCCGTGGCTTGAGTAGATTTTTTTCAAAACTGCGTATATAGTAGTATAGGCAAGAAATGCTGGTAGTTACAGTTTACGAAACCTCTAAGAAAATGTTTTTTCTTCGTACGAAACAATCGGTTCAAAGGCCGTTCCACATGATTTCACATGTAACAATCGGTCACTTTGCACGTGACGGCCGGCGGCTGCACAAATTTCTTCCTCAAAAAATAGCATTAAATTTGGAAAATGGAGTTTGGCACTTCTTGGTTACAGTTTTTTAAAAAAAGAGTTGTTACTTCTGCTCTGACAGCGGTAAAGGACGGCCGGCGAAGAGGTGCAATTTACTTCTGTATGAACCCCGGAATCACAGTTTATGCAAATTTAATCTTTTTACGATTTTTTGTGGCACAAAAAGCTCATTCCACTAAACATTTTACTGATAATATGAGGAAAAAATACTTTAGTTCGGTCCTGTAGCAATGATTTTCATCCAGATCAAGATGACTTGCTCAAAAAAAAAATTGATAGCTTTTGGGCCGCGGTGGTTTCATTGTTTCACAGCAGTTTTCACAAAAGCTCCACGGGAATCAAGCGGCATTGATTCACGTTTTGAAAATTTATTTTCAACCCAACTAACCAGTAAAAAGGTTTACCTGTATTAGACCCAAATGTCTTTACATAAACCTGCCACAATATTTACCGGTACTTTTCACTTTTAAAACTGAAAAACATCGGTGGCATTGCCATTTTTCTCGTCTTTGTCAAGTATGGCGTGAAAAAATTGACGGGTTGCGGGTTTTTTCTTTCAATAGTGATTTTGACAATCACCAGAACAGTAGCAGCAATGTTTTGTTGAGAGAGATGGATTAAGATCTTGCTGCATTGTTGATCTCAGATGATTAATTAAATAAATAATTAATTAATTCGGGTGACCAACTTGGAGGGTTGGGCACCCCAACATTTTCCTTAGAGCACAGCCTTGTGACAGTCTTCATAAAGAATATCTAACCAACAGAGTGTGTTATCAACTCAAACGAAGGGTTGGGTGTGAACAGGGGCTCTGAAATATACGTCCACAAGGGCGGAAAGCAAAAAAGCAACTGACAAACAACACTGAGCATGTGACTCAAAAACAAACCCTTGGGCCCAGGCCCCAGAGGTGTGTGAGAAAACATTTCCACTTATTTCATTCCTCAGCCAGTGGAAAATACAACTTCTCACACACCTCTGGGAGCCATTGTCAAGCTGACCGCTGCAAATAACAAAGCATAGAGAGCCCAGCATCACAAAGGCACAAACAACCCGCCTATGTTACACGTAGTCTGCGATGCTATGGAAAGTGTAATGTCCGCAGAAGTTCTTAACAACCCATATTGTCCATGCAACAAGCAAGTCCGGATCCTCAAATCCTTAATAAATGTTTAAATCCTTAATCATTTAATATTTAAATGATCCAATGTCTATGAAGATCTCACACATTAAGAGACCACTTGACACACAGTCTTCAACCTGAGCCCTGAATCTGCCTTGTAACTAACAGCAAAGAGTCCAATGACTCCTGGATATACCTAATTGTTTTTCGCCTGAGTGCTTCTCCATCCTCCCTGCTTCTGGAACAGGCGATCTGGAATCTCAAGTGCTGCCACAGACGAAGCACCCCTTGACCGGAGCCTGTGAAGACTGTACAAGCTTGGGTCCGCCTCACTCATCAACTCTTTACCAGCTCGCTGGCACAACAATACGACATAGGTGCTTCCTTAAGCATCTGGCATCACTTGATCCGCTGTAAGGTGTTTCTTGCGTTCTGGTGGCCCAGCCAGGATTCTACGGGCAGCATCCGCCACCTGGGTCACAAAAGGGTTCTCCGAGACTTGTGGTTGACCCATCTTCTTCTGTACCCAGCTCACTCAGTACAAAGCAGAGTTAATGGTATAAAGTGAGGGAGAACAACACTGGCTCCACTGGTAGAACTGACACAAGGCAATGTTAACTGTCTTTGGAGCTTTATCTTGAAGCAGAACTGAGGGCAGCACCTCAGCCAGCTGATGCAGTACTGGATGCCGCAGTCCTTCCACAGGTACCACAAATAACAAGTTCAACTTTCCAGTGTCGCCACTGGGCACTGAAATCACATAACATGACAGTGTAAGGAACCAAAACATAATTATAAGCCCTGACAGCTTGTTGTTACACAGAGGCCCGACTCCAGGAATGATAAGTACATGTAGGTTACAAGGTATGTTACCCGAAAATCACCAATCACAATTCCCCAGCTAAAAAGCAAGACGCTAGGCCCAAAAAACATCTGCTAACAACATGTACAGATATCGCATACTAAGAATGATATGTAACATGCCCTAACGACAGCACAGAAAAATGCCACCACAGCACTTGCCGAGGCCTAACTGCAAAGAGGATAGCCATAACGACATAGAGACAAGCCCTAACAGCATCTGTCACTAGAAAAGCCTTAACATGCCATAACAGCATTTGATCGACACAAGTGACTTCCATAAAAACATCAGTGATATGCCCTAACAGCATACTACGTCACAACAAATGTATACCCCATACCTGACCAGCATAGGGGTACACTCCTAGCATTCACCAGAGC
>NC_090872.1:40597099-40612099 GCF_036669935.1 Montipora foliosa
CAAAAGTTTGGTGGCCTGAGATAGACAAAGATGCAGAACGCTATGTGCAGTCCTGCCATGGATGTCAATTAGTCGGACAACCTACATCACCAGAGCCTTTGATGCCCACTGAACTACCGCACGGCAAATGGCAGGACTTGTCTTTAGACCTTTTGGGGCCGATGCCACATGGGGAGTACCTGTTGGTCGTTGTTGACTATTACACCAGATACTATGAAGTAGAAATCTTGACATCAATCGTCGTGTCCCAGATCATCTTGCGTCTTGAGAGAATATTTGCTGTCCATGGTCTACCTGTGAGCATAACGAGTGATAACGGACCGCAGTTCCGATCCGAAGAATTTGAGAAGTACCTTGTGGATAATGGCATTCTACACCATAAGGTTACTCCATTATGGGCCCAAGCCAATGGCGAGGCAGAGCGACAAAACCGGAGTTTGCTCAAGAGTATGAGGATCGCACAAGCGGAAGGTAAAGATTGGAGGATAGAGCTCGTTCACTACCTCACAACCTATAGAACAACGCCACACAGTGTTACCGGAGTCTCCCCGGCAGAGTCATTGTTTGGCCGAAGAATACGCACAAAGCTGCCAGAGTTATGCGAGAGAGCAGTAAATGATGAGGAACTACAAGACCGTGACTGGGAAAAGAAGACTAAGGCGAAGACTTATGCAGACACAAGTAGAGGCGCTCAACCTTGCGATCTCCAAGTGGGAGACCAGGTGCTTCTAAAGCAGAAAAAGTAGAACAAGCTGTCAACCAATTTTCAGCCTGAGCCTTATGAAATCGTAGAGAGAAAGGGTAATAGTGTGGTGATTCAGTCCCCGCAAAAGAGTCAGAAAGGTCAATACCATAGGAACGCGCCATAAGTCAAGAAATTTAACACAAGAGAAGAGCAACATGATAAAAGTAGTGATCATGAAGAAGAGCGACGGGTGGATCATGACATGGAAAGAAGACCGCAACGAAACAGACACCCTCCGGATCGCTACGGGGAATAGGATCAACAGTGAACAGTGATTATTATCTGCTCTTTAAGATTGAACAACGTTGTTGTTGCAAAGAAAAAAAAAAGTAGTATATGTCTTGAACCTCAAGGACAATGTTTTTTTTGGGTTGAGACTGACTGCGACTGATTGATTCGAACTCAGCGTTTGGATTGTGTTTGACCACTAAGGAACATGCTTTATATTCTGTAAAGAAAAGGAGGGATGTAGTGTAGGTCGCGTGATGGACATACGGGATATTAGGAGAGCGGGAGAAGGTTATTAGGAAGGTCTGGAGCTTAAATGAGTCTTAAATGCGGTTGTGAGTTATCGTTAAGCACAGAATACAACAGTCCCTACATACAAAGCCAGAAGATAACTTTGGATATCATTTTGAGTGAGTCATTTCCATTGTCAACAGAAAAGGCATCTTTCAATTCAAATACCGGTATTTCCCATTTAGGTATCAAAATCCCTAAATCATGGCGATGTTATATAGGAGTGAGACATGGTGTCTGAGGGAAAATAAGATAGCAATTTTGAGCAATGGTGAGAGCAATGTGTGGTGCAAAACTGATGGAGAAAAAGAGGACAGAGGACCTGATGGAAATGTTGGGATTGAAGGAAATAGTGGACACGATTTTGTAAGCTCCACCTGTAAATCTAGTTTTTCTTTAATTTCGGATATTATTTTAACAATACCTGGGAAAGACACAACTCTTAAACAAGAGAATGCAAACCTACGAGCAAATGTGGAATCATTGACTAAGGAAATTGCCGCGCTTAAAGCAATATTATCGAGCAACAAGAACCTCGATCAGCATCGCAACAGGAAGAACCGCCTGAAGGTTAATACGTTACTCAGGCTACTGCCAACGTGATAACAGAAGAGGAATATACCTTGTCCTATTTAAGTAAGGAATATCACGATCTTAATAACTTCAGAATTGCAGTTAAAAAGGAACTACAGCATCTCGGCAAATGCGTATCTGAGCTTGCTGTGAAGATTGACAATGTAGCAAAGGCGATAGACGAATTCCAAGCTTATAGCTATCGCTACAACATAAAAATAGTTGGTGTACCAGAAAAGGGAACTAACGAATCTGCGGATGAAACTAGCAGAATATGTGTAGCTTTATTCAGAGAAATGGGTGCAGATGTCTCGATAAACGATATTGATACAGCGCATCGAGTTCCTGGCAGAAATAATTCAAGCCAAAATCCCAGACCAAAGGCTATAGTCTGTAAATTTGTCCGTTGCCTCACAAGAGACAAAGTTATGGCCAAACGAGCCGATGCCAACAAAGCCAATCCTGCTGCCCTTGGCTTCAGAGATAACGTATCCCTTACCGCCGTAAGAGTCTTTGAACATCTCACAACACGACTTCAAGAAGTTCTCTATGAAGAAAACAAATTCAAGACCCAGTACCATTTCAAGTATTGTTGGGCCAAGAATGGTGCTATTTATCTTTGCAAGAGTGAAGACTCAAGAGCCGTTCGGATTAAGGATGTCAGTGACCTCTCCGGAATTCAAAGAGGAAGATAAGTTAAACTTCTTTCATTTCTAATTTCGATTTGGAAATTGTGAACACCATAGCAACGACTGCGAAATTGTTATTTCGCGAATTGCCTTATGCCAGTGTGAGTGACATTGCTTCATATCATGGCCAGTTTAATAACGTCATAATGAATAGTTTGCCTACTAAGAAGTATCTAGATAAACTTTCAAGTCTATATGATTTAGATCTGTTCTCTCTAAACATACAAAACGGCATAAACTCCAATTCTGATTTGTTTTATGAAAACATTAAGAGCCACTATTATTTGCCGCATAGCTTCAACCTTTTAAAGAATACATGTAAGCTACCTCGCAACGAGAGCAATTTCTCTTTGCTTCATAATAATGTAAGAAGCCTAAGACGTAACCTTGAAAACCTCCAGGTGCATTTGTTAGATGAACTGAATTATAGTTTTTCTGTAATTGGAGTTTCTGAAACTAATTTAAAAATAAATACAGTTGATTCTGTAAACTTTGACACGTCTGTACCTGGCTATAAATTTGAATACGTTGTTCTAGCTTCTGGAGGTATTGGCATCTATGTCAAAGACAGCTTGAATTACACGATTATTGACAAAACTTCCAACGAGGCTTTCCAAGCTTTATGGATCGAAATTCATCTCTCTCGGCAGCCAAACATCATCTGTGGTGTGATGTATAGACAACATAACTCTCCACAACAATTCTTGGACTATTTTGATGAAACACTGGAAAAGTTCAGCGCTTTAAATAAACCCATTTTTATCATGGGTGATTTCAACATAAACCTCCTTGCTGTTGAAACATGTTTTCTCTCATTACAAAGCTGTTCATTTATTCCAACAGTTGACAAACCAACTCGAGTATATAATGACACCGCAACCCTAATTCATAACATTTTTGTTAACAAGCTTGATAGCAAAATTATAAGTGGGAACATCGTGTCTGACATTAGCGACCACTATTCACAATTCTGTTTTGTTCATGGAGTCAAGGTGATTGCTGTAAATAGCAAAATATCAAGAAGAGATTATTCTCATTTCTCAGAACATGATTTTGTTGCTGAGCTCGCTGAAATTAACTGGGATACCGTCATCACTACGGAACAAGGCAATATAAATCGTTCTTTCTTGTGATGTTTTGAATGGATTTCAAAACAGGATGCAAAAGATTAACAACGATTTAATAAACAGTTGCAAGAAAACGTGTTACAGCAAAGGCAGACGCCATGATCGCTCTGTTCCATATATCCCATAGGTCCTAGCAAACATCCGCTATCAATAACTTCCGGTTTATATGAACATTACATCTCTTTCCCCCAAGTGGGTAACTCTCTAGAGTAATATGGAAGGTAAAAACTAATCAGTGTCCATGAAACTATGACTACTGACTGAAATAAAAGTCCAACAGAAACAAACGTTTTTGTACAGGTGACAGCATTGTTAACTTTACACACTATAGTGTCATAGTTCAGAGCTCACAGTCGACTAAGCACCTAAACCAATGGGACTACCATCGACAAAGATGGACATAGGTTTCTTTGGATCAAAGTATCCAAGGGTAGTCTTGGTAGATAATGCCGCTTTTAGGCATTCAAATGATGACTGTTCTTCCTCAGTCCACTGCCACTTCACTCCATTACAGGTCAGCTGTCGAAGAGGCCTGGTGATTAGTGCAAAATTCTTGATGAACCTGAAGCAGAATGCAGCTGAGCTAAGGAGGCTTTGTACTTCAGATACATGGTGGCACAACATTTTGAAGAGCTTCAACCTTTTTAGGGTCAGGTGACATGCCCTGTTCAGAGAACACACGGCCAAACAAGAGCATAGTGGGAACCCGAAACTGACAATTAGGTAAGTTTATTGTCAGACCACTCTCCTGGAGTTGATGGAACACTTGTCTCAGATGTCAGTCATGAGTGTCTTGGTCTGCGCCCCCAACATAGATGTCATCACTGATGTTCTTGACGCAGGGTATGCCACGGATTGCATCACCCACCTTCTTTTGGAAGATTTCTGCTGCGCACGAGAGACCAAAATTGAGACGTTTGTATTGGAACAGTCCAACGTGTGTAGAAAACGTGCTCAGTGCTCTCGAGTCGGGATGCAATGGGATCTGGTGGTACCCTTGATTTAAGTCGATCTTACTAAACACTTTACAACCGTTCAAGTCCGACACTACGTCATCGATGGTGGGTATGATGTGTCGCTCCCTGATGATAGCTTTGTTTAATGAATGCATGTCCACACAAATTCTAATCTCGTTCGGTTTATTCGGCTTGGGCACAACAACAATTGGCGATACCCAAGGGGTGGGGCCTAGCTAGCTTCTAGGCGTTCAATGATGTCACCATTTTCGAGCTGTTTGAGTTCTTCCTCCACTTGTTTTCTTACATGGAAAGGGACTCGGCGATGTGGCTGAGCCACAAGTTTGACAGATTCATCTACATGTATGCGTGCTGGTTCACCTTTGTACTTGCCCATTCCACTGGTTAGATTAGGAAATTCCTTGAGAAAATCTGGGGCATCAGGAGGTAGGCTAACAGGAGGTTTGACCGTACTAACAGCTTTAATAAGATTTAATGCTTGTGAGGTTGTCCAGCAAAGTATGGAGCTTGATGAACCCTTTGCGACATAGAATGTTTCCACGGATGAACTGCTACCATTGGTGACAGTAGCTCGGAACTTTCCACACAGGGTTAGTGGCTTATCAGACATGTACGGATACACTTTGGCACTTGTTTCAACCAGTTGTGGCTTTGATTTAAGGCAATCAAAGTCTCTCTTGCTTAACATATTCACGGTTGCTCCTGAATCTGCCATAATGCGGGTTGGTGTGTTCATGATGGTGACCTGAAAGATAGGCTTGCCAGCTTCGTGTCCCTGTGCACCAATGTTAAAAGTATACTCTTCACTGTTGTCACTATCAACACCAACTAGAGATGACATTTCACTACTCGGAGACTCTTCAACATCTGCAGACCTGACATGGTATTTACCTCTTGACGTTTTCCTTGGATGCAAAGATTTGGACCGATTATTGGGTTTGCCAAGACAAACTTTGGAGAAATGGTTCATTTTGCCACAGTTCAAACACTTTTTACCTTGAGCAGGGCAAGTTCCTTGATGTGGGTAATTTCCACCACATAAACCACACCTATTGTTACGCAATCCAGACTTTGGTAGACCATGAGAATTCTCTTTCTGCTGAACGTCGGTTGCTTTATTTCTACCATAGCCCAGTGCATTGGATTGCTTTTTCTCCATCTGACTGGTCTGTTCGTCAGCGGTTTCCATGGCGTGAGCTACTTTAAACAATTTCTCAAGATTGAGGCTCTGTCCGATTGCTTTACGTCTCAGGCGAAGCGATGAGGTTCCTTGAATAATCTGCCACTTCATTTCCAGTTCGGGATCGGCGAATTGACACTTGCATGCTAACAGCTGGAGACGTGTGTAAAACTCCATAATGTTTTCACCAGACTTTTGCATTTCCTGACGAAAGACATAGACATGATAATCCACACACTTTTGAGCCTCGGAATGGTCAGCAAGAGCCTTTATGGCAGTCTTGTATTCGTCACTTCCTTCCGGCGGTTCTGGAACGGTAAGGGTCTCAAACACATCACAGGTTTCTTCTCCCACGTAATGCAACAACATGGCTTTCTTTTGAGATGCTCGGGTAATGTTCATTGCTGTAAACAAGTGGTCCAAACACTTGACATACTTCTCAAAGCGAACGGGTACTGTACCTCTTGGTTGAAGATCAAGCTCAGGAAAGGTCGGTAGGTTAACTGCCATTGCAGAGGCTGCTGAAGGCTGCGAAGGCGAAGTGCTTGATGAAGAATCTGCAGGCATCGAAAACAAGGCTGATCGGTAGGATTCTCCGGTTGATTTAACACTTTAAACGCAAAGATTTCCGTTTTCGATTACTTGCATCCCATCCTTGTCACCATTTGTGATGTTTTGAATGGATTTCAAAACAGGATAAAAAAGATTAACAACGATTTAATAAACAGTTGCAAGAAAACGTGTTACAGCATAGGTGGACGCCATGATAGCTGTTCCATATATCCCATAGGTCCTAGCGAACATCCGGTATCAATAACCTCCGGTTTATATGAACATTACATTCCTCTACATTTTACAATAAGGTAAACAAAGCCGTGGATAAACATGCCCCCTTGAAAACTGTCAAGACAAAGAGCAAAGCAACTCTCAAAGCCCTGGATTACACGCGGGATAAGGAAATCGATAAGAGTGAAGAATTCGCTTTACCTGTCTGGTAACAAGGAAGTGTATAGAATCTATAGGAACAAAATTCTTAATATTTCACGTCAGTCAAAAAAGATATATTTTCATAGTTTTTTCTCTGATAATTTATATAATATGAAACAAACTTGGGCCGGTATTAATGATCTCATTAATCGAGGAAAGAAAAAGTCTGGAGACTTTTCCTCTGTTAGGTGCCCAACAAGAGGTAACTTAACATATGACCCTATGGAAATCACTAATATTTTCAACAAGCACTTTTCTTCTGTGGGACACAGACTTGCGTCCAATTTGCCATCATCTAATCGTCATTTTAGTGAATACCTACACGGAAATTATGAGAAGTCGTTCTTTTTTGATCCAGTTGCACCAGCTGAGATTAAAAGGGAGATACTCTCTATCCCTCTCAATAAGGCGCATGGTTTGTATTCCTGCCTGAATCGCATGCTTCGCTCTGCCAGATATATTCTGTCTAATCCATTGGCAAAACTAATGAACTTGTCAGTTATTTCAGGAGAGTACCCCTCCAAATTAAAGCAAGCTAAAGTCACTCCAGTCTACAAAGATGATGATGACACTGACCCGGCCAACTATAGACCAATTTCTTTATTATCTAACTACAATCGTATCTTTGAGAAAATAATGTTTAACCGATTAAAAGCGTTTATTGATAAAAATGATATTCTTTATAGATCGCAGTATGGTTTCCGAGATGAACATTCCACTCAACATGCAATACTTGATATCGTCAACTCCATACAAAGGAACATGGACAATAAACTGTTTTCGTGTGATATTTTTATTGATTTAAAGAAAGCTTTCGATACAGTTGATCAGTCAATCTTGCTCAACAAATTAAATCACTATGGAGTCCGAGGCATTGTTAACGATTGGTTTTCATCATACCTATTTAAGCGCACTCAAACAACTGAGATCAATTTGTTTAAGGAAATTGTCCCATGTGGTGTTCCACAAAGCTCAGTGCTGGGTCCTCTTCTATTTCTGATATTTATTAACGATATTCTAAATTCTTCACAGAAGTTAAATTTTGTTCTATTTGCGGATGACACAAACATGCTTTATGCTGATAGACATCTCAAGTCCCTCAAAGAGACTGTTAACAAAGAGCTGAAAAATGTATGTGAATGGCTGCATGTAAATAAGCTGACACTTAACATTAAGAAATCTAACTTTGTTATTTTTCGACCTCCACAGCGATTGCTAAATTATGAGATCAAACTCAAAGTAATAGACTACAGCACCAACATATTGTCAGGTCTGGAGTGTAAGGAATATGTTAAGTACTTAGGTGTTCTGATTGACAACCATTTGTCCTGGAAATATCACGTAGACTATATCGTCATAAAGATTAGTAAAATTGTTGGAGTAATCTCTCGTCTAAGACACTTTGTTCCATTCTGTACTTTGAGAAGCATATATCAGTCCCTCATACTTCCCTACTTGACATATGGTTTAACTGCTTGGGGCCAAGCTGCTAATGCCCACCTTAATAAATTACTGTTACTTCAAAAACGTGCAATACGTTTGATGTATTTTTTTTAATCCAAGAACTCATGCTATTCCTTTTTTCATTTCTTCAAAAATATTACCCATTCACCTGCTTTACTTTCAAGCTATCTTACACTCTATGTATGATGTTTAAAATAACTCTGCTCCAAAAGATTTTTGTGACAAATTTATCAAGACCATTGGCGTGAAAGCGTGGAATTGTCTCCCATCGCGAGTAAGTAATCTACCTAAACTGGCATTTAAGAAATCAATTCGCAAAGCTTTATTCGCAGCTCTAGAAAGCGAGGAAGATTATAACATAACTTTTTTTGTTTAGATTGTGTTCTTCACAGAAGAAATTGTTTGACCTTGTCCTTTGGGATTTCAATCTGAATTCCTTGGCACCATTCTGATGCACCAGAAAAAATTTGGAAATTTGGTATTCAGAAGGATACCAGTTGTTTGAAACTTTAACAAATTAAGTTATTGTTTTGTGAAGTAACGACAGAAAGCTTCACCGAAACAGGCCATAACAAAGGGGTGTGATTAAAATGCTGGTTCTGACTAACATTTGCATTTCTCACATTGAAGATGAGTTGATACCACCTCTGTTAGTTTACAGTTCATTACTTTGTCTTATGAGTCCCTTACATCTGTAACAATAATAATTGATTTTATTTCACTCTTACTGACCGCTTATCAATAAATAAGGCTGGAAAAAACTTTTGGTTACTCATTCCAAGTCAGACCTTGAAGTGAACATCATGCCTTTCCATATGAAACAGTAAAGATCGAAGAAAAAAATTACTGTTGTTGAGTCTAAACCATGACACATACACAAGTTGAGATCTGGCTGCCTAAATGTAATTTGGTAGATATAGTCTCCTATAATTTCTACATTACATTATGGTAATCAATAGCCATGTATCCGGCAATCAGCAAAAATTTAATTATAAACTAGTGTCTTGGATATGGGTGGGCAAGAAAAAAGGTAGACAAGAAGACCTAAATAACTGAACTACACGTACAAGCAATAATAATAATAATAATACCAACTTTATTCATTTATTCCAATGAAAGGGAAGGATACTTAACAATTATTCCATAAGCACGCGTTGGATATGAGATGGCAAATAGCCAACGAGGCGCGTAGCACGGAGTTGGCTATAACCAGTCTCATATCCAACAAGCGCGAATGGAATAATTGTTTTATTAAATTCCTTCAACTCCAAAAATTTGTAAGTACAAAATACGAGCGGAAAAAGCGAGCAAATCCAAGCGAAATCGAAGAAAACTTAATGAGAACTGATGCGATGTTGTGTAATACCTTGTTGTCAGACAGACGCAGGCTCATCACAAAAACATTTCTTGCCTTTTCGCTAACTTCTAAACGTCGGAATTGATCCAAACTTTCCAAAAAAAAAGTTTTTTTCTCCTTTTTGGCTTTATTCAAAGAGAAATTTGGCATTCCGACGAAAACATTTTTAGTTTAGCAACGCTTAACGCAATCATTTACCATACAAGGTCAAACCAAGGTATATGAGCTGATAACAGAGATTGAGTGAACCAATCAGAGCACACGAAATGCATTATCCGAGGTTGAGAATTTAATAACAGAGGTTATCCCTATTGAGGGTATCCACCCGCAGGTGGATGTAATCAATTGAGAGTTGATTTTGATGAGGGTGGAAACCGAAGTACCTGGAGAAGAACCCTCGGAGTCTGATTGACGTTGATTGAAACTCAGCCTACACACAACCTGAGGCCAGGGTTGAACCTGGGTCACAGAGGTGAGAGGCGCGGTTGATGACTGCTAAACCACTGTTACTGCAGTACCACAGTAATAAATTTAGTGTCTGCGGTTTCCACCAATTAGCTAGTTAACTGCTCCTGCAAAAGCAAACTTTTCCCTCCAGAATTCATTGTGTAGGCATTTCACATCGCTGTAATCAAGATTCAAGGTGTATAAATAATAAAGATTTTAGCTTGTACTTTTAAAATAACTTGCGTTAGCAATATTCATTGTATGAAAGGCTTGTTAGGTTCCTGGGTGTTTTTCCAAATTCGCTAAAGTAACATGAAAACTTACATGTAAAACACGTGTTTCTCTGGTTAGACAGAAAAATCCAGCATATCAAGGCATATCAATTAATCCTTTATACCACAAAGGTAATAAGCCGTTGGAGCAAGAAAATTCGGTCCTATTCTGTGAATGAGCGCATCACCGATCTAAAATAGATCGGCGATGCGCTCGTTTACAGGCGGTGAGCAGTGAAAGGAAAATGAAATGGAACGTCATCATGGTATATCATTACTTTCACTTATAACATAATTATTCTCCTTAGCAGCAGTGATTTATCATCCGACTCGCAACCTTTTTATTTTAGGAATGACTTCACCCACTGAGATGGTACACGAAATGAAACAAACGCAAACATGTGGAGCAACGACAGTCATTCAAACCAAGTCTTGCTTATTCAAGCAAAGTGGACACTTGTCGCAAAAATGTTGAAATGCAAAGCTGAATAAATTCTTCGGAAACCACTAGGACAATTAGACATGCAACATTTTCTTCAAGAAAAACCCGCTACAAATTGATGTACAACAGTGAATACTCTGCCCTTGTTTACACGAAACTCTGCGTGTAAAATTTTACACGTACTTTGAAGAATTTGTGTGTAATTATTTACACTCACTTTCATGTATTTTTTCTTCCCTCGCGTATCGCACACATTTGCGTGTAAATTGCACGCAATATGGTGGACTTAAGCACATGATGCGCCCGTGTAATGCTGCTATTCCTGCGGCCAGTACTGTACCTCACGCATCACCCGTTGTTGTCGTGTAATTTGGCAAAAATCCAGAACTCGTTGAGTCTCATATCAGCTGTCAAAATATGCTCACAAGATGACAAATGATTGGTCAATTATCCTACTAAACCTCCATAACAACAAAAAATACAGATTTCCTAAGGGGGAGTGGGCAGAGGTTTAAGATCAAGCCTCCATGTTTGTGGCTAGTTACAATAATTCAGGTCAGTTTGGATGTCGATGGGTTAAAAATCTGCTGCACTTGTTTATTTATCGTTCCCTGCTTAGGCTTCCACTTCAACTTTGGTTTAGTATTGCGGATAAATGGCTTACTCCAACAGTTAAAAGCTTTCAAGTACATGTATTCTATTCACTAACCATCTAACACCTCTAGCCATTCACTAGCTGACCACTTAACGCTTTGAGCTGCTTCCGAAGCGCTTGTTAGTCAAACTGACTTACCGGTAACCGTTAAATGCTTGCAGCAATGCGTTAGCATGACTTTGCAAACCGTTAGCGGTGCCTTTAAAAGCGTTAGTATACCATTAGGTACCGCTAGCGTCCATTACCCGTCTGTTAGTTAGCCGTTAGTTTTGTCCGTTTAAGTCAAAACGTTACTGAACGTTTTCCTGTGTGAGGTCACATATATGAAAGCTATATACATGTAGCATTACGTCACCCATTGTAATTAATATACATGTACCAACCAGAAGCTAATTGAGTGTTGAAACAATAAGTTCTTTTGTTCCATGGTTGGCATATTTCAATATCAAAAGAACTGTGACTTCAATGTTTGTAAACTGGAAATATTGCTATATATTTTAACTCTATGGGCTCAATATGAACTCACATGAATGAGGTCCCAGATGGTTTGATAGCTCAACTGGCAGAACACTGCACTGGTATTCCAGGGTTCAAATCCTATTCAAGCCTAAATGTTTCAGCCTTTCCTTTTGTTAATGCTCAAGTAACCTTAATTAATAACTACAACTGCGATGATCAGCATCTTAACTCAATTCATCTCTCCGCAGTTCAAATATATATGGCTTTCATATCGATGGTTTGCATCTGACATCACAGCGGCTGTGTTGGATGGCAAGAACAATAACCTGTCTCTCCCCTGCGGACTAAACTTTACTATTATGCAAATTCCGCGAAATGAAATTGTATTGCCATCCAGCAAGGCCGCCGTGTCACGTGGGTGCAAACCAAGAATATATTAACTTTCATCATAACTATTTTTGTTTGTTTTCCTTTCCTCTTACCGCATCCATTTGGCCCAATAATAGCTGTAAAGCGCTTGAAAGGTCCAATAGTATGCTTTCCTTTGTAGGACTTGAAATTTTCTAACTCAAGTCGTTGTAGGTAACCCATATTTAATTCAGCACCTTCTAACGAAAAAGAATAAACCGAAGGTGTTTCAATGACACACAATAAACTCAGAACCGAGCAATGGCTATCTCAGTTTCCTCGTCTGCTTGGGACACATCAAGTGAAACTTACAATCGAGGTTTTCTCCTGAAGTGAGTTGAATGAACACGTCCTTTATCTGAATTTTAGCTCAAATGCATCTACCAGTCCCATTTTTCGCAAAATTTGGCGGGATTCAGAAGTCACAATGCCCATGACCAAAATGACGACGACTGCTGACAACCTTCCCCAGATCTCCCTCGTAACGTCCCTCATAGCGACCTCGTAGGAATGACGGAATGACGTAGATCGACTTATTCACTAACTGTACGGAGCTGTAGCTCACTGTAGCTTGCTGTACTATATATTTCGCCTTTTGTCTATTGAATATAGTTAAAAAGCGAAGAGATGGGATTATGACTGGTTAAATCGGTTTACCGCCAAAACAAAAGCAGGAATTTGATGGATAAGTTTCCAGCAGACGATCTAGCGGCTCGAAATGTAAGTGTTTTCCTACATGTATTTAAAACACAGTACATGTGAAAGTAGTTTTAAGAACTTCGTATTAGGTACACGTAAAAAATTGAGCAACTCCAGAATACAGGGGCACATTCGAGACCCATGGAAGTTTCTCGTTTGGCTCGGCAGTGGATGAAAGAATGGCGGTCGTCTGGGCGTCTGGAAAGGGAGGAATCCGGAACCGGAATAAAAACACGAAAGGTCCATGATATCCAGGGCCCGGTTGTTGGAAAGCTGATTAACTTAATCCAGGATTAGAGTAAACTTTTGTTTCATATTTTCAACTTTTTGGTGAAAGTTTCTTTTGCTTAGTTTTATTTTTCGAGATTGACTTCTTCTAATATAAAGTTTTGCCGAATATCAGCGTTGAACAGCATTTGGGAGTAGAGAAAGAAACTCCTTGGTTAATTTTCAATCTGGGGTTAGTGTTAACCAGCTTTTGAACAACTGGGATCAGCTGTTTTATTTCAGCTAAAAAAGTAAAATGTTATACAGTACCGCTCGAAACTATTTGTGCATTTGCCGCGGTTCTGACTAGGTGAAACCGCAGGTTCAATCCCCAGTTTGACCGAGGTAAAACCTCGTCTGCAGTAACCGAAAGCCGACGTTTTACCTAGATTTTTTCCGGTTGATTTATGCCACGGTTAAGAGAGGACACAGTATGGAGCAGATGCTATCAAAGAAATCTGCATATTTTTCCCAGACTCAGCATCATATCTGGGTTGAGTTTGTTGGTTCTCTACTCTGCTCTGAGAGGTTTTTCTCCGGGTATTCCAGTTTTCCCCTCTCCTCAAAAACCAACATTTGACTTGATTTGCATTGATTGTACATTTCAGTTTACAGTGTTCCCAGTTAATTAGTGCTCTTAGCGCTAAATCGACTAGACACTCCTTCCTTTCCTTATTGACTTCTGTTTTAGGGGCATTTTTTGGTTGTAACAATCAGGTTATATTTAACACGGACTTTTAATATTTCGGCTGGTCTTTCATATACCGGATCCGGAATAATTACTGTCCATAAAATAAAACTGAAAAGCACAAAACAAACATAACAATACCTAATTAGCGAGGCCTAATCAGAATAACAATGGTTCCTTTGTCCTCTACCATGTTAGTCCAGTATATGAAAGTCTACCAAATATTTCAGTTATCAAGGTTCCGGCTATGATCACAATTTGGATACACGAGTACCATGTAGTTGGCAAACTGACCAATTACATGTACACACATTCAGCACGTAGGACAATCTACCCTAGATATAGGTGAACTTATCGTAACAACTTGTTTCTGGATGAAAGAACGAGTCATAAGCTAAAATATTGGGGTCTGTTATTCTGGTGGTTTGTTTGGCTCAGCTGTGGATGAAAGAACAAGCCACATAAATATTTGGGTCTCATATTGGTGGCTTGTTTTGATCCTTTGGCAGTCAGTGGATGGCAAACAAGCCGGTTTGTCAGTAGAGTCTCTAGATACTGGCCATGAATAATGTAGTTTAGCCAACATTTTTTCCAGTATCTGGTCAGTAACTTCTCAGATAGTCAAAAAGGATTGCTGACATTGTTCAACGAGTTTTTATTAATAATCTTAGGTGTTTCAAGGGTGGATAGTGCTGTCTACAGAATAGAGTACTATTCACTGAATAACATGGCTGTAGGAAGTTAGAAATTTGTCAAAATCCATTTGTTTCAGCAACAAATTGCTCATTACACACATGTATGTGCTTTGCAGATTCTTACAGTACTGCCCATCATTTCTTTGGTAGCACACGCACAAGGGTCCGCAGAGCTTAGGCCCGGGCAAATTTGCTTCAACATCTGTTCAATTTTGTTGAATGATATTGACTGCTGGGGTGGGCAAACAGTGTCAACTCATCATTAAGTGCTTATTACTGGTCCCAAGGGGAACAGTGAGTTCTGTTTACCCTAGACCCTCAATGTTCCCCAAGGCGAAGCCAACCATTGA
>NC_090872.1:40619599-40642099 GCF_036669935.1 Montipora foliosa
ATACATCGGCATTTCCCTGAGCTTCATCCAGACAGCTCTTTGCTTTCCTGGGTGTAATTATTACTGAGACCAACACACTTGTGGGTAACAAAGTTGAACTTTGGCGCAGCCGGTAAGGTGTTTTTAACCGTTTTGTGCATGCAACATCAGAAGAAAGACTCCCAGAAAAGCAAAATCAACCAGTTTCGGCGACTTTTCAATTCCTTCCGAAACTTTTGGCTCATATGAGGAAATTTGTAGCAGCACTATCGTCCTTGGTCTTAGCGGAATTTTGGGTCAATTTGAGCTTTTTGGTGGAATTTACAGCAGCTTATCTTTCGACTGCTGCATCGGAGTTTCCAACCTTGGATGAATACAGATACATATTAGGGAAAACACAGACGCTCAAAAAACGACAATTAAACTTTCTGAAAATCGCATAAAGCCTTACAAAAACCAAGATTCCGCTCATGTTTTTCACTTTCAAGTACAGTTTTTTTTTCATAGCCTGCATAGCAGCCATTTCTTTTCCTTTTCCAAACGCTTGCGAAGGGGACGAAAACTGCGAGAGAATGCGAAAAATCTCTTGCCTGACCAAATAATATGTCAGAGAACTTCCATCTAGAGTTGGGTTATCTTAATGCCTCGACAAAGAAGCGACCTAAAGACATCGGCATCAAACATCAAAAGAGCATCGACGAGAACGAATTAACTCCAGAGGTTCAAGGAGGACAGCTACTGACCATGGCCACAAACCAAAACACGCTCAAGAAGTCAGAAGAACGAGTGAAAGAATTTTAAAAAACAACACCTCCAAAGAGCATAACGATCTGCTAAGAAACGCAGAAAAAAAAGGCATACAAAGCCTATAAGAAGCCAGCTACCTCGCTGATAAAGGGCACAATGTGACAGGCGTTCAAAAACAAAATGAATCCGGGCCCGGGTCAAACATTTAAGAACAGAAGATCACTCGCTTCTACCGCCGATGAATATATCGGTCGAGCCTAGAATTAAATTGGCGCAAAAGCGAGACGCCATAAGGTCACATTCACATTACTGCTGAGAAAATCAACACCAAGAAACGAAAAACATTACTTTCGAGACCAGCTATTTTCTTGGAAGAAAACGTATCACACAGCAGTATAGAGATTCAAATGTAAAGCCTCATAGGGCAAAAACCATTGCTAAATGAATACTACAGGAACCGCCTAAAAGAGGCGTCCATTCAAATATGTACTCAAGAGGCAACAGAAACCAGACCACGCACAAGGCAGTTGTGTAGGTCTGTCAACCCTTTTTAACACAAAATAGAAGGTAGCTATAGATGAGTTTTATCTTCTAATGACAATATCTGCACCTTTCTCGTATTTACTTATCATTGATTTGAATTAGGATAAAAATCACAGCTAACACAACGTTTCTTAAATCTTAGGGATCTAAATTTTTGAGAACGTAGGCAACTTACCCTACAAGTTGTAATTATTCCATATGCCACGAGGGTGAACTTAGTTTGTTCCAGGAACAAAGCGAAAACACTCCAGCTTGGTGCAGTTACATGTAAATCCCTTACGCAAGTAGTCACCGATAAATCCTTCAACACTTATTGTCGAAGTCGTTAACAAAAGCTCTTGTGAAATGCTCTTTTTTTGAAGCATTCCGTGATCTTGAAGCGTCGATCAGAACAAGAAGATCCTCACGCTTCACGAAACCAAATCCTTATCTAATTCCATTTGCTGATCCAGTTCATGAAGCAAAACTCGGCAGCTGTCATGCTGCCTCTACAGAAAGAATATCCACGTAGTCACTCGAACTTTCCTAATGAAGTCCCAAGGCATAAACAGAGCGACTGTTTACTTACAAATTCGCAATGAATTTTCGCGAAGAACGAACTATCGCTCGAAAATTCGCAGCGCATTTTCAGGGCTCAGAGTGAATTATCACTTGAAAAATAACACCGATTGAAACAATAGGCGTTGCGAAATTGCGGCGAAAAATCAACGAAATATCGTTTCAAACGCTATTTCTTCGAAAAGCTGCGAAAAGCCAGGAATTTCGTCGGAAATCACTTGCATTACTTTTGCACAGTACTGTAGAACTACCCAATCAATTTCAAAGGGAATAGAATATAATTTTATTTGCTCAGTTGATAGTTAATGTACAATTTAAAGTTGGAAACAAAGAAATAAATAGATAAAATAATTATAATGATCACAATTTTTAATTAATTAGATGTTTGAGCCTAGGAGCTAAATAAACTGATAGGCTTTCGAGGTAGCCCCTTGGGATGAAAGGGAAAGTACTGTTAATGTCTCCTGTACCACATCTTCCAGTCTTCTATAATAATTAATAATAATTTATTCATTTATAGTGTGCTTTTTAACATGCTAGGTGATCAAAAGTGCGTTACAACAATAAATAACCTAAGAACTACTAATACAATTTTTTAGAAATATACAAACAATTTAATATCTAAGAGATATTTAATTGTGTTGTCACTATTTCAGCCGCCATTCCTCAATTTCTGAGCCTTGCAAGCCCTCAGTCAACTACATCAATGGTTACCGTTACCAAGGATTTGAAATTGAAAGTCAAGTCATTCATGTGTAAAGTTCAGTTCAAAAGTTGCAAGTTGAATTTGAAACTTGAAAGTCAAATATGAAATACAGAATTTTCCACTTCAATGTCAAATTCAAAACTTTGATGTCAAATTAAAAACTTCATTGTTGAATATCAAGACTCAAATTTGAAACGTGGATGTCAAATTCTGATTTTGAAAATTTGGCGGAGATATAACTTACATGTAATACAAAGAAACTCAAAATTTTGAAACTTTTGCTACGGGATTTTCATGAGTACAAGTATTTTTAGCATACAATGTTTAACAGTTACATTTAGACCCCCCTTATTAAGAATTATATTGAAATTATGTTGTCAAATTACCAACCACCACCCTCTGCTGATGATCAGTCAAAATTTGGATAAGACCAATGCCTAAGGCGTGGGAGGCGTGGTGGCCTCATGGTTAGTGTGCTCGACTCCAGATTGAGTGGTCCGTGTTCGGGTCCTGGCCGGGGACTTTGTGCTGTGTTCTTGGGCAAGACACTTTACTCCCACGGTGCATCACTCCATCCAGGTGTATAAATGTGTACCGGCAAAATGCTGGGGGTAACCCTGCGATGGACTGGCATCCCATCCAGGGTAGAGTAAATAATACTCCTAGTCGCTTTGTGCCACAGAAACCGGGTTAAGCTCCAGCTCTGATGTGCCACTTGGCTTGTAAACAGACTTTACTTAATGCCTACGGCCCATTTTAAACGTAGCATTTTACATGTGGCGAATCTAATGCAAACAAGCGAAAACAATAGATTTTTCTTTTTACTGGGTGGGATTTGTTCGTTTTCTTTTTTTTTTCCCCCGTGTTGGTAAAAGTCTTGCCTGTCACTTCCCTGTTAAGTGTTGTCTTTGTGCATAGAGCCTTCTTTGCGTATTTTCTTAGGATGGAGAGGGTAGTGGAAATGCGTAGATTTCTCTGGTGGACACAGTAGAATATTTAACTTAACCTGCAATGGCGTCGAAAGTCTTGTAACACTAATGGCGTCTAGTGGATCTTTAAAGAAAATATACTGTACCCTTATGGAGCTCAATAATGGAAAGTCAATTGGATAAACAACACAGACGTGAAAAAAAATATATCTGGAATCTTAAAAGCGACGAGTAATGGACTTCGACAACAATCTATCGCTCGTCGAGCCAAAATCAAAGTGAGTTGTATTTCTAATATTTTACCAAGTGTGCTGTTATGTAGAACACTGAAACCAATGGAAAATGCTTTGGTAACTTATGGGTTCAACAAAGACAGAGAACGAATCGTTAAGTGGAGCTGTGATCAACTCAGCACAGTCTTCAGGTAGAAAAATAATTGGAAATGTGACAGCCAAGAATTATTTGAAAGAAAGCTTGTCGTCTATTTTGTGCATCATTATTCAAGGAAAAGGTTCTTCATGGAAACGGTTTGATCCTTAAATTTATTTTGTTGCAATATTGCGTATAATTGACATGACTGAGTTTCTTCTCTTCACGCTCGTAATGAAGGGGTTTTGCCTCTTAGTCTAAAGGCAGGGACACACTAGGCGACAAGTCACTGTGTCAGGTCGCTACGACACGACGCCTGTTCGGTGCACACGCAATTATCTCACATGAAGGGGAATGTGAACTAGTTTTTGCGTTCGAGGTACGAGAACGCAACTCCTAATTTGTGTTGTAAGGGAAGTTTTTTCGAGATTGCATTTTCGTCGACACACTTTTGCCTCGCTTTGAGGCGCTTGGTTACGTTTTGCCTCACTTTGACGAACTATCGCACGTGGTAATTTGTGCGTCGTCTGCGTTCATTATTCTAGCGTTTGGTGAGGTGTGATAATCTTCCATCGTTCATCGTTGAAAAGAGCTGAAAGATTGCTGAAAGTCTGTCAACTGAAGTCGGTAAAATTTTACTTTGGATTAAGCATGGTTCGTCACTGTCCTTGCAAAATGCGTGCGACTCCTCGCGCTTGCATCAAACCGGTTTGATTTGCTCGGCGGCCGTTGTGCCACAAAGTGAATCTACCGAGTTATGTAGCTCGGCGGCCGTTCTGCCACAAAGTAAATCTACCGAGTTGTGTAGCTTGGCGGTCGTTGTGCCACAAAGTAAATCTACCGAGTTGTGTAGCTCGGCGGTCGTTCTGCCACAAAGTAAATCTACCGAGTTGTGAAGCTCGGTGGCCGTTGTGCCTCAAAGTAAATCAACCGAGTTGTGAAGCTTGGCGGCCGTTGTGCCACAAAGTAAATCTACCGAGATATGACGCTCGTCGGCGCCATTTCATCATGACTTGTGATATTTACGGCATTGAAATCAACAAACTGAATTTATTTTGTCCGAACGTTCAGCACAGAAAAGTAATCTTAGGTCTTCAATACCACAAGCTGAAAAGACTTGCAAGTAATAGTTTCATTTTAGAGTAATTTTCAGTAGTTTTCTACTTGTAGAATTCCAAATAAATAGTTAATGATTACGTCTAACAAGTTGTCACGTTCATAGATGCAGTACAGTGGAATTAGATCGTTATATCGAGGTATCGTTATAACGAGACTCCCGATAGAACGATATTGCCTTAAAATAACCGAAAATATCTTATTTCGGGGTAAAATTAACATGTGCTTTTTTACTACTGTACATATTGTTTAATTAAACTTGTAATGAGTATCAAATGACTCACAATTTGCAAAGCATTAGACGTTATCAAGGTTACACAACAAAGTCTGTGGTATGAATCGTAAAATGGAAACAAAACAAAACAAAACTTAAACATTTGAAGTTGTATCTGTGTACTGATGCTGTAATATCGTTATATCGGGGAAGATTTTACGCTCGGTACGCTAAGAACTCAGCGTTATATCGGGAATATCGTTATATTGAAGATCGTTATATCGGGGTTCTGTCCCATACATTTTACTGTAACTTTTGCCGGGACATAGCATGTTTATCATTTTACCGGGGATATCGTTATATCGAGGATCGTTGTATCGGGGTTCCACTGTAATAACATTTCCCTATCACACGAACCATCCACCCTCCCCCCTCAGTTGCTACCTGTACCAAAGCTGTACCGTCCTACAAACATCGAACGCACTCGCCTAAGCTTCGATTACCCCTAGTCTAATTCAATATCGCTGACCATATGACACTGTCTCATTGGTTCATTTATATTTTGTCGCAGCGACTTGTTGCCGGAAGTGTACACATGGTACGACAACGCTGCTTTCGCTAATTTTGTCGCTGCAATAAGTCACACGAATTGCGACTGATCGCAGTGACAAAAATCTACCGCAATGACAATCATTAATTTTCATAAAATTGACGTGTCACACAAGGCGAATTGTTGCGGTGACTTGTCCCTGCAACGTGTCGCAGGGACTTATCGCCTAGTGTGTCTCGGCCTTAATAGCAAATATGTTGTTTGTTTCAAAAAAAAAGTTTTGCTGGAAAAGGTGGCCTCTACGAATTCATCATGTTTTATAATATGCTAGCTTAACTGGATAGTTTTTATTGCAATAGTAAAGCATTTTCCTGTTATGTGGTTAGCGTCTTTCTGGTGTGTTAACTCCTTGTGAGTTTGTATTTGCCGTCTGCCGCAACCTTGATTTCTATTCTCAAAATTACCTCCAGAACCTACTTTTTGCGTAGAATAAGCTTTTAGAATGATGTTCTTGTCTTCTGTGGTGATAATTAATGATTCGGAAACATTTTGTGAAAAAATATTTATAACGGGTCACACACGCAACTTGATTGCCCGATTATGCATAACATCCACTTTGCCTTTTGACATCCCATTGAAAAAAACTCGTAAAATATTTGCGGACCGGTCGATTTCTCTGAAATTTGAAAGGATGATTGCTAACGAATTGAGAAAGATTTCCACAATAACTAAAAATTCCTGTGTTAAGCATGACAATTCAACGAAGAGGTAAATGCGACTAAATTTGTTGCGTGCATTGCTATATTTGTTTTGATTGTTGTGCAAATTTTGACAGAGAATATTAAAATAATTATGAAAAAATATCTACGGATAGATTGTTTAAAAATCTTTATTTTTAGCGGTTATTTGAAAAAAATAGGTGCAACGCTTGACAAGAAAGATGCAGTGAAAATGAGTTAACAAATTTGCATATGTGCGTTGAAATATCCGGCAGTGTCACAGGGAATCGCTTTCCTGTAGATAGTTAGTTGTTGTTATAGTTTCGCATGAAGGTGGTTCATGCATGCTGCTGGTGCGAGGTTAAAAGAAACCAAAATAAACCTAATGGATTGCATTTGTCTGTGTAGTGAAGTTGAAATGTGAAGTTTATTTGGGAAGCCAACAATATTTCTTTAACTTTGTGGTTAATCCAATTTATTGCTACGACTTGCTAGTGCGAAGATTGTTTACATGAAAGTCACACTTTTTGCAAATTTTGAGTGTCATGAAATTACATCATTTGCGTGACAATATATCCCTTTACTCTAAGCCAAGAACATTAAGATAGTAACAAACTTCATAATTATTTAACCATTGCTTGTCAGAATTGTGATTTGCGATAATTCGCAAGTCTGTTTTTTGTATCTCATAGATGTTTAGATTTTCAATTTAATGGCCTCTCAACTTCGCAATTGTGTAAATAGTTCACCCTGAAGTCAAAATAGATATGTTTCTCGGGAACCCGACAGAGAAGGCTTCCTGACCCGACAGATGAAATGTAAATATTCAGTTAAATATTACAACAAATTTAAAAAAACCAAAGACAGACGATCCTTGGCTAAAAAGTATGTTGTTTTACTCTGAAAATGACGAACGATTAACATTCTTTCCCGCACAGGCAGCCCGAGCTCGGTGTACGATTTATAGACTTTGTATGGGGAAATATACTTTGAGCTTATGCACCAGTCAATTGAAACTCCCACCCCCCAGGTCCTGGGGAAAGGTGGGGGATTTGACGTAGACCCTAGTCAAAAAGCATCAAGACCCCCACCCCCTGAGGCAGAAATTGAGATCAAATGCCCAAATACTTGGGGTAAGAAATTTAAAACAAACCAATATTTACTATGGAAAGAAATTTCAAATGTTCTGCTTTGGGTTTGTGAAGAGTGCATTTTAGGTACTGGTACAATGCTAATTAAAGACACATTTTTTTTTTGTACAACTACCGGAATTAATATGGGCAAAGCACCCATATTTCATTATTGCTCAAGACCATCTGATCACAAAACTGTCTCGGCAACGTTCAAAGTGAAATTAACCCTATTGGGCGGCACATACCTATATAGCATATATAAGAGAGTATTCCCCCATGGGGGGCTCTTAAGCCTGGTTTTCACTAGCGACGCAAGCACCAGCACAAGCATAAGTAGCTTATGCTAGTGTAAACGAACGTCGAAATATTAAAGCATTAAATAACCACCGCATCTGCAATTTTGTTAAAATGCTCAGACGAAGAGAATCTGGAGTGCTTTAATTGGCCAGACATAGCAAATTTCCTGGTGCTTACACTGCATTTCATTTTCACTCGACGCAAGCGAATGCAAGCATAAGCGCAAGCACAAGGAAAAGGAACGGTAGCCTTGCAGCTCCTACAAGGTCTCACCTGATTGGAGACCACCCTTGAGGTTTAACAAAAGAACAAATAACAGAAACAATGGCTCTTTTGTTTTAGGCTTAGGGTAACAGAAACAATGGCCCTTTTGTTTTAGGCCTAGGGTCCATTGTTTCTGTTATTTGTTCTTTTGTTAAACCTCAAGGGTGGTCTCCAATCAGGTGAGACCTTGTAAAAGCTGCGAGGTGACCCAAAAGGAAAACGTTTGATCCTTATGCTTGTGCTTGCACTTTTGCTTATGCTTGCGTTAACCCTGTTTTCACGGTGAAATCAGCGTTCCTATGATTGCACTTTTGCTTGCACTTGCGTCACTCGTGAAAATCAGGCTTTACCTTTCTCAGGCTTTCCGCTATATTTAGATACTCGAATGCCAATGCTACACTTGCCCCATGTGGGGACAGGACCCAAAGTCAAAATCAGTCAAATATACCACCCCCGGAGGACAGATTGTTGTTCAAAAGCAGTTCAATTCCGCTATAATCCCCCACCCTTCCCCAGGACCTGTGGGGTGGGGGTTTCATTTGACTGATGCATTATAAATGCTAAAGAAAGCTGTAAATGTAGTAATAAACTTCACTTACAGTACCGCTCAGATATACGTTAACCAAAAAACGCGCATAATACGCGTATAAATATACGCATATGTGCGTATAAGTATACGCGTATGTGCGTATAAGTATGTGCGTCTAAGTATACGCGTACCTGCGTATAAGTATACGCGTATGTGCGTATAATCATACGCGTATGTGCGTATAAAAATGTGTATATAAGCACATACGCATATACAGTACCGCTCAGATATACGTTAACCAAAAAACGCGCATAATACGCGTATAAATATACGCGTATGTGCGTATAAGTATACGCGTATGTGCGTATAAGTATACGCGTATGTGCGTATAAGTATACGCGTATGTGCGTCTAAGTATACGCGTACGTGCGTATAAGTATACGCGTATGTGCGTATAATCATACGCGTATGTGCGTATAAAAATGCGTATATAAGCACATACGCATATACGCGTCTGTTCATTAGTATGTATGAGCTGGCTTATTGTCTTTCTATTGTTAGCGGGTTATTGTTCTAAAGAATAGCTTGACAGCACTAAAAACTTCACGACCACGAACTACATGAAGACTTCTCCCGATACGCTGTTGCAAGTGTACACGAGTTAGATAGAAAGCATGTGCTTATCGATACAAACGGGTTATCCTTTTCAAACGGAACTTTCATGAGCAGACGAGATGTTTTTCATCACTTACCAACACTACATCCATCGCAACTGCTTTGGAATGTGTTCAAAATAAATTTAATACCGGTGCGTCGTATTTCAGGAGAATCAACAAAGAAGCCCGTTTGTGAACAGCTTTCTGAATACGAACCCACACAGGATGTTTCTTTTATGGCTGACACCATCGATAAACAAGTTTTTTCTCAGAAACTTTCCATCCATTATACATACACGTAAAAGAAGTTCTACCAGGCCATTTTAATCGTGTTGCCTTACCTGTCACGACTACGTCTTGTTCCGACTCGGGTCTGACGCGTATGCAAATTTTGATGAACTTGACTCGCCTCTAGTTTAATTATTTGTTTCAAAAATCGATGGTCACGATACCTAAATCTCAACATAGCAACGCCGCCTATGTCAACAATTTCTTCGCCAACTTTGTAGCCTGCGAATACAGCTGCCTCTCATCGCTGTCGTCTGATTTGCCGTTTCGCGCGAAACTCAACTGTTTACTCAAAGATTGTGAACATGCGAAACCACGTGTTAATCATTCGACTAACTTTTTATTTAAGCTTGTAAAGATTCGCTTTGCAGATGAAACCTTGAAACTTTTTATTCAAACTTTGGAACATGCGAAACCACGCTTAGTGATCAGTCGAATAACTTTATATTCAGACTTGTGAATACACGCTTTGCACATGAAGCCTTGACTAACTTTTTATTCATGAAGGGGTAGTTTCTAAAGAAACTGTGGTGCTGCGTCGGTGGGGAAGTAGTATACAAAAATTTGGTTTATCAACGGAGTTGATAATGTAAATTGACCACCGTACAGAGATTCTAAAAGCTGACGTTTCGAGCGTTAGCCCTTCCTTTGTATACGGATTCGCTCTGACGAAGGGCTAACGCTCGAAACGTCAGCTTTTAGAATCTCTGTACGGTGGTCAATTTACATTATCAACTCCGTTGATAAACCAAATTTTTGTATATAACTTTTTATTCAAACTTGTTAACACTCGCTCGCTTTGCGCAAGAAACCTTGACTAACTTTCTATTCAAGCTTGTAAACATAACATTTTCCCTTGCAAAAACAAACGAGAACATTCAGTTAATGTAAACGGCGGAGAACAATAAACTTGATTGACGTTACTACAAGTTAGTATCAAATTGATAAAGACTTTTGCTAGCGCGTGCCGAATTCAGTAAATGATTTGCAATAGACATAACTGAAGAAATGCTTCTCAAATTTTTCGTGCACTAGAACATAATAAGTCTTGATCTACAGATTAGAGCGGTTTTCATTGGAGTGTCGAAAGTAATCAGGCAATTACTATGGTTTTAGTTTTACTACGGTTTGAGATGGTAAGTAATTGGGTTGGTTTAGGTTTTACCACACTCGATTGAAAACCGCTCTGTTCGATTGTTATTGTTGTCGGTGTTTATGCCAGTGTTTATACAACAGGAGAGAGATACAGTAAGTCAGTCAACACGCTGGTTTAGTCTTTTGTAAAATTGATGGCTCCTAAAGAAGCCGTTTGATTATTTAAATAAAGTTCATTTTAGAAGCCGGACGCTCTTCCTTCGCGTTGAACAACAGCCGGGATCACTTTTCTCAGGTGGCCAATGTATCTTATGCACTTTGCTGGGGTTACAGTGTCCCAGAACTTGTGAATACCGGCGACAAGTTCGTCCTTGTTTTTTGGTTTCACTACGGTACGCAAGAAGCTCTTAAGTTCGTGCCAGAGCAGCTCAATGGGATTCATATCGGGGCTCTCGGCAGGAGTAGGCCAGTAGTTTATGTTGTTCTCTTTTACGAACTGCATTGCTAGTCTACCTAGAAATAAAAGAGAAAAAAATTAGCAAATGTCGGATATCAGAACAGAAACAAGAGAAAATCATAAATACTTACTCTTATGTTTAGGATCGTTGTCTTGCTGAAAACGATACCCATCAGCAAACGTTGTTTGCGTAAAGGGTAGAAGAACGTCCCTTAAAATCTGCTCGACGTAAAACTCTTTCCGCATGATGCCCGTAAAAATTAATACGGGCGTCGCACCTCTCTTCGAGATGCCGGCCCACACATTAACTTTAAACGGATGTTTGGCCTTCGGCTTCATTTTCGGCGGCTCGCCCTTTTTGCGGAAGCAGACGACTTTGCCGTGGCGCTCGAGCCAGATCGTACTCTCGTCTGTGAAAATGACATCGTCGAATGTCTCCCCGCGATCGAGGCATTCTTGGGCGAAGGTCAGCCGGGAAACTCGGTTTGCCTCACGCTGAAGAATCCATTGATCCGAGATCATAAATCCGTTTTTGGATTTTCCCAAGAAAACGAACCTATAGATAAGCTCGGACATCTGTGCGCTCATTGAAACCTTCTGAATGGCTCGGGCTACTAGAATGCAGCTGGTTTTAGTTTCCCAGTGAATACATTACTGCTTTTTCCATTCTTTGATTTTGTTTAAATATCACTGTTAAGTTTTAAACTTCAGTTAACGACTGCACTCATTAACTTGGATATTGAGTATCAAAATGCGGACATTTGGGGCATGTGGGGCCTGGTTACGGGCCTGTCATTTGCAACAATTTCAGTTTTATAGAAATGGAAAGAACCGCTAAAAATTTACGCTGCCATGCCTCTTTTATAATGTCTATATCATTTAAACATGTGAAAGATTAAATAATTATTATTTTTGTAAAGTTTTTCCTTTTAGTCTTTTGAGTTTAAAAATGTCCACCCTTCCCCAGTTCTTTTTGTTTGATGTACCTGTTGTTAGTAAAACAATCTGAGATCCTTTTTGTAAAAAAATGATTTCACTTAAGGGCAAAAGGTTTTCACTTCTAATCTAAAACACCAGTTTATTTGTAATAACTATTAGTATAACTTAAGATTATGGCAGCTTTCCTTTCCTTTTAAATTTGTATTTTCCATTTATTAGTGTAGTAATATATCTGTTGCCATGTTGTTGTTTATTTTCTTAATTCTATTTTACAAAACTGAAACTGAGGAGGCCTAATTAAAATAAGCTTGATAGTTCTTTTAGGCCTCCTCGCCATTGTTATCTCTATAATTATTTAATAATTATTGTATGGTGGCAAATATAAATAAAGTCAATAACTTGATGGAATTCCCAAGTTTTTAAAATAATGATCATAAAATCTTGACCTAAAGTGGTAATTCTCTTAAAATTTGCTTTGCTCTTGTGACCAATTTGTTGCAAATGGCCTTTTGGCAAAAAGAAAGGACAGGGTATATTCTTCCAGCAGTGCGAGGACATGTGAGCCTGTGGCTTATGCAATGCAAGACCTCGCCATTTCTATCTTGGCATAAAACGTGAAATAGAAATGACCATACATGTACCCTTTTCTTTTGCTCCAGAAACCCTTTAAATAGTTTTTATGGCACAAGATGGAATGGGGATCCACTGTAAATAGATAGAAAATGCACCTACACTTCTGTAGGGGTTGCACTGCCTTTTAGTTACATTCCTCAATACTTGGGATTGAATAGTTAATTGGGATTCCGACAAAAACAGTATTTATTACTGTTTTTGTCAGAACACTAATTAACTGTTCAAATTTTATGAGATACCTGATTTATAGTGCAAAAGGCAAAAATAAGAGCTTTATTAAAAAGCAAACCTTTTATGAGCGTTAAATTAATTAACATTTGAACCGCATCTTTCTGGGAAGCTTGTGGCGAGGAAAAGCAGCCACTGAACTGTCTATTGAAGTACTTTTGCAGGCTCTATATGCTCTCGTAATCCCTTGAAAGTAACAAATTAAATCTTTTTTTGTCATAGCAAAGTGGTGAAGGGGACTTAACTTGTTTGTTTGTTTTTTTAAACAGCAGTCATGTGTAGACATGTGCAGTTCAAAGTGGATGAATCTTAATCAGCGCCAGATGGCTGTATTCATGGAAGTGGGGCCGTTAGCTGACAGAGTGAGAGGCCAAGGAATGTAACAGCACTGTTATAATAACAATATTATCCTTGTAAAATTTTTCCTCATTGAAAATGTGCAATTTATGACAGATAATAAAATGTTTTTTTCTTTCATTAATTTGTGTACTTTGCCTTTATTCCAGGGTGACACTTGCTGTATTGTTGTAACATATTTTTCACAAAGCCAAAATAACCCCAGACTTTTATTATCCTTGTGGGTTCTGTGTTCGTTTGTAATCAACAGTCATTCTTGGTGGGTTCATCTCGGCTTCTCTGTACTTTGATGTTGTAATCAAGGCTGTGCCATGATTATTTTATTTTAAAGAAATTCCTGTTTTCTTTTGAGAGGTCTACTGAAACTTAATTTATTTTCGAAGTGGTTAATTTTAATCCTGGGAAGTGTAACGTACGCACACGTCCACCCCTCTGTGTATGCCAATGTGACCATGTATCATGCTAGTTTACACCATACATCTTTGATATTGGACAGCCATGTTTTCATCAATTGACACCTGTCAAAACAAGGTATCCATCACGTGACCATATCGCTGGGTTCAAGCTTAGAGCTCACCGACGTCAGCTGTTCATTTTTAAAGTTGAGCGCTGACCAGGTACTTGTTTTCGATTGGATTGCAGGCTTAACCCAGGTTAACACACCTAAACATAAACGAGACCAACCTCGTTCCCAGGGCCTTCTCCTCAGACGAGCCGCCATTTTGAAAATCGTAGAGGAGAAGGCCCTGGGGACAAGGTTGTGCTTTTCGTTTTTCTGTCTGCATTTTTCACTGGTTTCAATCCACTTTGACATATCATTATATCTGTGGTCCACACTGGTGTATCTGTGGTCCACACTGGTGGCTACGCAGTTATTCAAGTCAAGTATCTGAGGGATCTAAACTGAAAGCTTAGTGTTAATTTTTAATTTGCTTAGAGCTGCTTTTTTCGATTTTCTCTGTATTGCAATTTTTGTCATACCTTTAGAAGCTCTGATAAGGTTACATGATGCCTTAAGGGCCCACTGACGTATTTTTTGGGGTGCGTTGCTAAGGATGTAATGGTTAAGTAATTTGACAGAATTTGGCATCATTTTGGTCAGTTTCCAACTTTTGTAAGCCAATGACCCTAAAGATGATGTCATCATTCCACGCCCATGGTCACGTGACCAATAAAAGAAAACTCTAAATTTGTCTCCGTGCTACGCAATTTGGGTATTTAATCGATGGTTTCATAATTTGTATTCGTTTTTGCATCCAGCCAAGCATGGTTTTCTTTTTATTTTGAAAAATGTTCTTTTTAAAGACATAAACGATACTGAAATACCCATAACTTTTTCAAAAAAGATGATTTTAAAAAATCAATGCTTAGCTATATTCTGTATTTGGGGATGAAACGTGCCATGTAAAAAAAAATTTAATTCAATTTAAAACCGCCGGAAATTTAGCTTTTTTCTCAAACCGGAAGTCAGTTCGTTTACGCATGTGCAGTTGATCTGAGAACAAGCGCGAGGAAGGGCGAGGAAAAATCTTCGATGGAAACAACAGTTTGTGCGGTGACTTTTGCTTGTGAGTGGGTTTTCTTGTCAAATTATGGTATGATGACGTCAGTTACCGGAAGTAACATTTCACTTCCTTAGCAACGCGCGAAAAATCCGTCTGTGGGCCCTTAAGAACCTATGTCTAGAACAGGAACGAAAGGAGAGCGAAAGAGAACAAGAACGACAAAACAGAATGCCAGTTATAGCTCATAGTTAGTGGAAGAAGTTTCTCCACAAATTCTTTCCTTGGGCACTAAACCGTTTGTTATTTTTACGGATGCATTCTTTCAAGTGGATGCGTATTTTTAAAATGTGGTTTAATCAGTTCTTCCTTTGTTCAGGAATGAAAATCGAATTTTTATTGTCAACTGGAATTAAATAACAATTATCTGTACTCTTTTGGACATAAAGAAAAAGTTGAAAGTATGGCCGGTTTAGGAAAAAAGTGAGTGATTAAAGCTCATGCGGTTCAAGAAAAATTCATTGCCAAACTGATGACTTCTACAGTACATATCACTCGAAAAACCGATATCGTCGTACTCATCGCTTCGTGATCCATGCGATATTAGTTTTTAGCGTAAAATTTACCGTGAAATTCACTACTTTGGCAATGAATTTTTCTATAGAAGAAAGCAAAGAAAGTGATTTAATTATTAAAGAAACATCAAAACGCGGACAATTCGAAACCTTTTATTTTCTCCAACCCTACAGGCAGTAAGAGTAAATAACCAGGGAGCTACGCTTTTAGGCTTGACTAAATCTACAAATTAAGTTATTGTTGGCGAAGCCTCTTTCTTGGGGTTCAGGCTCCACCACACATCTGCTATTAAAAACCTTTATATAAAAATTAATTTTCCGGGCAGTCAATTCACGTTTTTGTTTTCTCAAGTTTGCGCTTTAAACTTACTGTGTGGAATGAAATGAAATCTCAGGATTGCAAGCCTTTAATTTTGATTTCCCAGAGATCATACAGAACGTGAAACCCTCTTGATATTTCCGGACTAATATCCTCATAATTATTATTATTACAAGTATTACTTGAGATGTAAAAATACTGTAACAGCTCTTCTTGTTGCTTTTTCCAGTCCGTCATATAGGGTATGGTAATATGTCGGGCTGAGCAAAGGTTACACATTCCTCCATTCAGCTATTTACAGTTATTTGAACTACATGAACTGTATCTGCAAAATTAAATTTTTATAGCTTAAAAGTGATGCGTAGTCCAATAAATTGCCCTGGATTTACATGTTCACAGGATAAGTAAATTAACCAAGCATAACAGCCCTTACTTCACTATGAACAAGTGCAAGGATCATCGAAGTTTTATGCATGTGATTATGCTTATGTCACCGTTTGTTTTCACATTCACTATTTTCTCAAATCCGACAATAAATCTTGTTTACCCCCCAAACGTTTGCGTAATCACTGTTTCCAACTTTTCCTGGAGCATTAAAGGATTCCCAAGAGAAATTGAAAACAATGCTAATGCGAAATTTTTCAGGGGTAAACAAGGTGTATTGTGGGTTTTGAGAAAATGGATAATAGCATAAGCTACTTATGCGCATTAACTCAGGAGCAGTCTCTTCGATCTTCTGAGCTAAGTAGGGTAGAGGAAGGAGACTGCCAGCCACCTGTCGACTAATCTGTGCGAGAAAATTTGGTTTTGGTCACCGTGCAACAATACGACCCTCCATATATACCAATGTGACCAGTATCACATGACCATATCGCGGGCTCAATTTTAGAGCTCGTTGAGGTCCGCATTTTACTTTTCTTGTTTTTTTCCATGTCGGGTAAAAGTCTTTCCTATCACTCCCCTGCTAAGTGGTGTCTTTGTGCGTAGAGTCTTCTGCGCGTAATTTGGTAGGATTTCAGGGTGTAGTAGAAAGGCGTAGATTTCTCTGGTTTGACAAAGTAGAACATTTCATTAACGTGCAATGGCTTCAAAGATATAAACGCAAATGGCGTTTTGGAGGATCTTCAAGCAAAATGTACCCTTATGGAGCTAAAGAATGGAACGTCAATTGAATAAACAAGACAAGCAGTGAAAAATAAATATCCGGAATCTTAAAAGCGACGAGTAATGGACTTCGACAACAATCTTTCGCCGGTCGAGCCGTAGTCAAAGTGAGCTGTGGTTCTAAAATTGTACAAATTGCGATGTTTTGTAAAACCCTGAAATCACATGGAAAATTGTCTAGTAACTTATGAGTTTAACAAAGACAAAGAAGGCATTGAACAACTTAACTGAATCTGTGACCTCTGTTGTCTGGGTATTTGTATTAATTTTATTTGTCATCAACTCCCCTGCACAGTCTTCAAGTAAAAAAATAATTGGAAATATGACAGTCAAAAATTATTTGAAAGAAAGCTCGTCGTCTATTTTGAGCTTCATTTATCAAGGAAAAGGTTCTTCATGGAAACGGTTTGATCCTGAAATTTATTTTGTTGCAATTGCCTATGGTAATTTGACACGATTCAGTTTCTTGTCTTCAAGCACGTAATGAAATAGGGAGGGATTTTTGAATCTCATATCAAATATGTTGTTTGTTTCAAAAAATGTTTCGCTGGAAAAGATGGCCTTATGAATTCATCATGTTGTGTAATATGCGATCTTAACTGGGTAGTTTTTATGGCAATAGTAAAGCATTTTCGTGTCAAAATGAGGTTAGCGTCTTTCTGTCTGCTGTGTCAATTAAATATACGATACGGCCTCGTGAGTTTATTTCCCGTCTGCCGTAACCTTGATTTCTACTCTCAAAATTACCTACAGAACCTACTTTTTGCGTAGAATAAGCTTTACAATGATCTTGTTGTCTTCTGTGGTGATACTTGACGATTCGGGAACATTTGAGAAAAGCGAACTTGGTCGGTTGAGGTCCCATGTTTTATGAGTCAAAAAATCAATGATTCAATGAGTCAATGAGACTCATAGTCTATATAGCAATAATTTATTGATTAAACATAAGCCCTCGTTTCAGTGATTAGGCCTAAGCACTCTCTGAAATTTTAGCTTTCATTTTATGGTTTGGTTAACTGCACTAACTCATTAACTCATTGACTCATGACTCACTCATGACTCATGACTCATTAGTAGTTGAATGGGATTATTCAGACCCAAAAACCTCGATTCCATGTGCATATATTATAACCACGAAAACAATGGCTCAGGGCGTGCATAAATTAGTGGCAAGTTGAGGCATGACGCAATGACGGTTGTAACCCTAGCACGTGAAACAACACGTTAGCAACGCAGCTGTAACCCTAACACGTGAAACAAAAACCCGTGCGTAACCCTAAAATAATGTTTCGTAAGGTTTGCATAAAATAGTACTGTGTGTGCATATCATTTTTATCGGTATGCTACTAGCATGGATTGGAGAGAGAAAGAGAGAGAGAGCTCTGTCCTCCTCGGGAGTTGAACTGTGAATAAGAGATCGCAGCAAAGCAAAGACAAGACTAAGGAAAAGAAACCAATCACAATTACACCAGATGACCTCATCGGAAACCAATCAGAAACAACCATGACCTCATCGAGAGCCAATCAAAACGCAAATACCTATTGTTTTGAAGCGAGTCAAACGAAGGCTATCGTTAAGTCAATAAAAACACAACAGGAAACATTTTAAACGTTTTACTGAATTAACAGAGACCCCTTGTCACAATGTGATATTTGCGAGAGATAGTTCTCTTTAAACAAACCTTAATCCAAAAAAAGTTGTTTTGAAAACGCACCCTATGTACAACAAAGATCATAGTTGTTAAGTCAATAAATACACACCAACAAGCATTTCAAGCGTTTTACTGAATTAACAGAGAACGCTTATCACAATGTGATATTTGTGAGAGTCGTCCTCTTTGTAATTCACTTGCATTGGCTGCATCGTGATTGTTCTATTATGCATGCACTATTTCAACGCGTTTAGAGCAACAACAAATAACACACGCGTAAATGAGAGATGAAAAAAAATGTAATTCACTTGCATTCGCTGCATCATTAGTGTTCTATTATGCATGCACTGTTTCAACGCTTTTAGAGCGAAAATAAATCACACACATTATTCACTTGAGTTCGCTGCTTAACAGAGAACGCTTATCACAATGTTATATTTGCGAGAGATAGATTTCTTTAATCAAATCTTAATTCACAAAAAAGTAAATAAAAAGTTCTTTTGAAAGCACACCCTATGTACAACAAAGATAATACATGTACCGGTCAAGCAATATTATGCATGCATTGTTTCAATGTTTTTAGAGCAAAAATAAATCACACACGCCCAAGTGTTAACCGTGTTAGTGAGTGACTGAATTCACAAAAAGTGCTATAAAGGAATTCGTGCAGTGCCCGTTTTTCAGTAGACTCGTTAACATGGATAGAGTGTACTTTGTCTTGGTTCGGGTTTGCGCTCAGAGTTGTTTTGCAGGACACATCTTTCACAGCACACCTCGCGAGCAATGGTTAGAACTTGTAAAAGGGTTACATCCAATGAACCCTGGTCGCTTGTTCAGTTTTTTTTACTACATGGACCAATGCAACGCTACATTTACCGAACAATATACATTCCACAAAGTGTTATGTGTCACGTACTCGATACATTATCCTTCTTTCCGGTGGATGGTTTGGCAAATTGTCATAAAAAGTCTGCGAATGAAGAAGATCTAATCATTTGTTTAACACCATGGGTAGTGCTACAAGCCGCGTGTGTGGGAGCTCATCGCCCACAGTTTCTTTAAGTGACATATGTCAGAGAATGCGATGTTTACTTGCGTGTAGAGGTAGCGAGGTTCACATCGAATTGAAAGATGTCACCGACAATCACGAAGAAGAAAATGCAAAAGAAGAAGAAAAAGAAAACGCAGACCCTAAATCAGACGAACCAACTATTACAGAAACTGTATTATGAAGTGGATCGACCATCCGCTTTAGGAGGAGGAGTCGACAAACTGTATCGTGCGGCGCGTCGGTATGGTTTGAAACGCACGCAAGTACTCGATTGGCTCCGTCAACAACCTGGCTATACCCTACACAAACCTGCAAGAAAACACTTTCGTCGTAACCGAGTAATTGTGTTTGATATAGATTTGCAATGGCAGGCGGACTTGGTTGATTTGCAACATTTGAGTCGGTGGAATCAAGGATACAAGTATTTACTGACTTGTATCGATGTCCTTTCCAAATACGCGTGGGTGGTGCCCTTGAGATCGAAAACACGAGCCTCGTTGGAGGTGCCCTTTGAAAGCATTTTCCAGGAAGATCGTAAACCTGAGAAGTTGCAAACAGATGCTGAAACCGAATTTAAGAACAAAATGTTTCAAACCTTCCTCAAAAAGGAGAATGTACATCATTTTGTAACCTACAACGAAACCAAGGCCCAAGTGGTTGAAAGATTTAACTGCACTTTGAAGCAACTTATGTGGCATATGTGCACTACCAGCAGCTCGTACCATTATTTAGACCAACTGGACGATTAGTCAATGGGAATTACAATCAAAGCGTGCACCGTAGCATCAAAATGAAACCAGCGGATGTCAACGAGAATAACGCATCAGAGGTCTGGAACAATTTGTATAGAAATCTGTTCAAAAAGCCGACAAAGTATAAATTCAAAGTGGGAGATCAAGTCAAGATCAGTAAGCATAAACGCATCTTTGAAAAAGGTTACTTACCATCCTGGACGGAGAAAACTTTCAGTGTTGCTCAGACTTCCGCGCGACCTACCCTTGTATCGTGTAAAGGAAGCAGACGGTGACTGGATTCAAGGCACTTTTTACGAATTTGAGTTACAGAAAGTGATAGAAACGGAAAAACACTTGTTTCGTATTGAAAAAATTTTAAAACGCAGGGGACGAGGAGCGAATAAGGAGGTGTTGGTACATTGGAAAGGTTGGCCAAAGAAATACGACAATTGGATTTCGCATAACCAGTTGGTCGCTTTACAACAAACATGATTCAAGATAGCGACTTTTACGTGACACTTCCCAGTAATGCAAGCAGTAATTTATTTCTAAACAATTCCAAGTCCTCCATTCGCGTAGCGCTACCTCAACAAATCCATCTGAAAGATGAAGAAGATTGGGAAGTAAGATTGCATCATATCGTTTATCCGCTCTCAATGTTTGACATTACAAATGACTGCAAACATTTTCACATCATGCTGGATTGTCGAGGTGACTCCACACCGTTCGTATTACCCGTGGGCAAGTATTATACAGCCTTAGATGTGACAGAAGGAATGTTACAATGCCTGAACATCGCTCACCCACCATCTAAGATTGAAATCACAGTGGACGACGAATGGAATGTAACGTTAAACTCGCAAACTGAAGGACTTCTGATCACACTGTCTACAGCTCGCGCGTTGGGATGGATAACCGAACACAACACTCTTACATCCAGCGTTCGTTTGAATGCTGCACTCACCTTAGAAAAAAAATATGGTCACGATTGGTTCATCTTACCAGCTGGCACATCCATCACATATCCTGGTATTTACATCTTTCCTCCTTCGCTGTCGCTTTGCTCGTGTAAGCAGAGACTGGTTCAAGTTCAAACCAATCTCGTGGAACCGTGGCAGGTGGGTGACAAGCGCTTACCTCTCCTACATGAGATGGTACCCCTGGGCAGTTTTCAAGAAACACTCCTTGAAGAAAGAGAACATACTGTGTACCTACCTTTTCGGACAAAAATATTTCAGACCATTGAAATATATTTAACCATAGGCAGCCCAAGCTCGCGTCACTACAGACAGCCGTTGAGAATTTAAACGAGTTTTAATACTTTGTATGGGAAATCAAATACCGTCGATTATAAAGCCTAACAAATGCTCAATTTAACTTTCATTCAATAAAGTGAATAAAAATGACTCACCTCTGCTGTATTCTTGTGCCTTTTGGAGCTTATTACACCGTTTCGGGAATTCTGTGTTTTCAATGTTCTAAGACGAAGTCAAGGCTGCACACTACGATTCCGACCGTTGTCAGCTCAGAGGCGGTTTGCGACTCGAAAATCCATCCCAGCCAAGATTTTTTCATGCAAAGCTAAAGCTAACAGCTCCATAGTTACGAGAAGCCGCTGTGGGGATTGGGTAAGTGTTGTAATGACTGTACCTCATCGGGTGGAGTTAATTTGGCCTCGGACCCAAGCTCCGTGTCCTCGTCGGTGATCATAAGAAGTTAAATTCATCAGCTATCGTGGAAATCGAAGCAGAAAATGCTCATTTCCAGCCAAGTGCGTGGGGTTTTTTGACGATGAAACATTCACGGAGGTTCGCAAATGATGTGGCTTTAGCTTTGCATGAAAAAATCTTGGCTGGGATGGACTTTCGAGTCGCAAACCGCCTCTGAGCTGACAACGGTCGGATCGTAGTGTACAGCCTTGACTTCGTCTTAGAACATTGAAAACACTGAAAACACAAAATTCCCGAAACGGTGTAATAAGCTCCAAAAGGCACAAGAATACACAAGAGGTGAGTCATTTTTATTCACTTTATTGAATGAAAGTTAAATTGAGCATTTGTTAGGCCAAGAGAAAATGAGGGGACAGAGAGGGAGGCTCAAGGCGTTGGCCGGGATATGTTTTGTCCACGAAAGTTATTTTTAGACGAGCGGAAGTCTTTGTTCTACCGGAAGTCTGTCTTCTGAGACGTCCGCATGC
>NC_090872.1:40647099-40664599 GCF_036669935.1 Montipora foliosa
GGACCCTCATGACCAACCTGGGACACATTGGGTGGCTATGTACTTTGAATCGCCTCGTGAAAGTGAATTCTTTGACAGCTACGGATTTCCTCCTGAAGCTTACAACATGGATACCTACATTCTACGGGAAGTTACCTATTATAACGACAAACCACTGCAAGGACTGAATTCGGATATTTGTGGAGATTATTGTTTGTTTCATCTCATTCAGCGAGCACGAAATGTTGACATGAACACTGTTCAAGCTAAATTTAAACGATATGATGATTCTCAGTGGAACGATGCACAAGTTGAATGGAGTGTACACGCTTATTTTAATTCAGTCATTTATCCTAAAATTAATGATTGCTTTCAACAAGGTTGCAAGTCATTTCGCTGTGTCCATAAGCAATAAAATCACGTTGAAAAGTAAAAAAAAAAATGTTGCTGTTTTTGTTTGTATTTGCTAGTAAAAGGAGTGGGAATTCTATCTCGTGTACACAAATCGTTGAAGCTTCGTCTCGTGAACATGTCTCAATTCAAGTGCCCCAGCAGTATTATCATTTCTGGCCCCAGCCTATGCGGAAAAACAACATTTACGCACCAGATACTTCAACACGCAGATTGTTTATTTGAACGCCCCATTCGCAAGATCGTGTATTGCTACGGTCAATGGCAAGATTGTTTTAAGGAATTGGTAAAGGAAGTCACGTTTATGGAGGGTATTCCTGACGACATTCCCGCCTTATTTCCACTCCCTCATCGTCCTGGTCTGCTCGTGTTAGATGACCTCATGAGAAACTGTAGCGATGACGAGCGCATTTTGGATTTGTTCACCAAAGTGTCCCATCATTGTGACGTCACCTGCATTTATTTGACACAAAACCTTTTTCCCCCAGGAAAGTTTTCCCGGAGCATTTCTCTTAATGCTCATTACATCATTGCTTTTAACAATCCTCGAGATACTTTGGGGTTGAGGACACTGGCACAACAGGCGTTTTCTGGGCGCGTTCGGTTTGTGTTGGAGAGTTTCAAGACGCTACATCTCAACCAACAAGGATCTTCCCAGAGTCACATTCATATCCCATCGTTTACGTTGATAAGAAAATCTATAAAACCGATGAACCCTTTCTGGCAGATTTCATTTAACACCATGGCTTTGCAATTGTTGCACCGCGAGGAGACAGTAAGCAATCAAAGTGGTGGTGACATGATTTTGCGTTGTGGAAAGATTTCAAAATCTACCGGGAGAAGAAAACAAGAACTCGTCAAGGCTTCCAAAGTCAATCAACATTTACCCTTTCTCTGCACATGTTTTACAAGCAGAGGGAACAGCGGAAAGAGATGATGTCTCACGCTAGTAAGGGACAAATAGAAGCCATCAGTGAAGTCGCTCTTAATCTACATAAAGGGAACATTACGGTTCCAAGTTCATCATTTAAACGCTTGAAACTACACAAGTCAAAACTCCTGTATTTGACTCGCAAGACACGTAGTCTGAAGAACAAAAAAGAAGTTCTCAATCAACAAGGAGGATTCTTGCCAGCTCTCGCCTCTTTGATTGCACCGTTCGCTTTGGATTTATTGGGTAAAGTGTTTAAATGAAGCACGTACAAAAGATGATGTTGGTTCCAGAGCATTTATTGCAAGGCCTTGAGACAGAACATCGCTTAACCTCACCTCCGCAACTCACGACCTTGACGCGCTTGGATCAAGACATGAAACATATCATGGATTCTACTTTGCCCGCAGATCAAAAAGTGGCCTTATTGAATCAACTATTACAACGGTACCAAGGTTTGTCAAAACAAATAAAGAATGAAACGAAGACGAAACCTGCAGGGACAGCGACAACAACTCCAAATGCGCCCACTCCAAACCATTCTCCAACGATATCCGAGGTACAACCCAAAAAGACAGCACACAGGAAACTTCCAGCAACACCCGTTGGTCCATCCAAAATTACTGTCAGGATAGAAACACCGTCTTCTCCTATCGAACAGGAAACAGATCCCTGGATCTTTGAAGCGGGTTGTTAAAAGGTCCTACAGAACACCTATGGTTGCCCGATTAAGGAGTAATACAAAGTGGGAACCTTACTGAACAATAATGATGCAGCGTACTCCAGTGAATAACATTTTTTTCTTCTCGCATTTACGCGTGTGTTATTTATTGTTGCTCTAAACGCGTTGAAATAGTGCATACATAATAGAACAATCATGATGCAGCGAATGCAAGTGAATTACAACATTTTTTTTTCTTCTCTCATTTGCGCGTGTGTGATTTATTTTCGCTGAAAAAGCGTTGAAACAGTGCATGCATAATAGAACAATCATGATGCAGCGAATGCAAGTGAATTACAAAGAGAACTACTCAAAATCCAAAGGTTTTTTCCAAGCGTTTTCAGAAAAGGCTTTATTCAAATCTGTTGAGTAGGCTTTCTTTGTGTCTGTGCACTGAAGGATGTCTTTGTGTATTCTTACATAAAAAGATTGCATTTACCCGTGTTTCATTCAAGCGCGAGGTTGAGAAAAAATTTTCCTTAAAAAAAGGTTGTAACAACGGAGTTCACGTTTGTTTGAAAAGCGTGAAAGAGTTGAGAATGCTCCTCTTTTCCACATAAAACAACTTTTTGTCGTCTATATTCTTCCTTCTTTACGCTTCGATTGCCTCTATGGAAATTTAGTTTAAAAAGGAACAAAGCGTTTGTGGACTTGTCCAGGCGTGTAAAGCCTTTTGTGTATGTGTTTTAAAATTCTGTTTGACTCGCTTCAAAACAATAGGTATTTGCGTTTTTATTGGCTCTCGATGAGGTCATGGTTGTTTCTGATTGGTTTCCGATGAGGTCATCTGGTGTAATTGTGATTGGTTTCTTTTCCTTAGTCTTGTCTTTGCTTTGCTGCGATCTCTTGTTCACAGTTCAACTCCAGAGCAGGACAGAGCTCTCTTTCTCTCTCCAATCCATGCTAGTAGCATACCGATAAAAATGATATGCACACATAGTACTATTTTATGCGGATCTTACGAAACATTATTTCAGGGTTACGCACGTGTTTTTGTTTCACGTGTTAGGGTTACAGCTGCGTTGCTAACGTGTTGTTTCACGTGCTATGGTTCCAACCGTCATTGCATCATTGTTAGGGTTACAACTGCGTTGCTCACGTGTTGTTTCACGTGTTAGGGTTAGAGCTGCATTGTGTCCTTGATTGTGCCCCAACTTGTCCCTAATTTATGCACGCCCTGCGGCATTGTTTTCGTGGTTATAATATATGTACATGGAATCGAGGTTTTTGGGTCTGAATAATCCCATACAACTACTCTCATTGCCTCATAAATAGTGTACACTCTGCCCGATTATGCACAACATCCACTTGGCCTTTTGACATCCCATTGAAAAGAACCGGTAAAATACTCGCGGACTGGTCGATTTCTCTGAAATTTGAAAGGATGTTTGCAAACCAATATAGGAATTATGAAGCGAAAACAACGTCTTCAATCCTTTCTTAGTGTGTGCAATTAACGTTTGCTCAGAGAAACTGCAAGACATGCATGAAATGCTGGAAAACGTCCGTCAGAGCAATTTGCAGTTAGTTTTTTGCAGACTATTTATTTAAAGAAGATTCGAGTGAATTTTACTCAAGAGCGTGTTTTGTTATCCACGTCACCAAGCAAAAGTAGTAGTTTGATTTGGTACAGGTTGTTGGATCGGAAATAACGTGAATCTATGCAATGCAGGGATGACTGGGGTACAAAGTGAAACCAGTGAGAGTGAAAATCTAGCGTAGCGAGAGGGAAAAGTTGTGAAAACCATTCTTTTAATTAATCCGGCTAAGTAAAATTGAACTCTCCTCTTACCAGCTACACTAGCACTGAAGCAGCTGCATAGTTTCGAAATTAACAGTGCTGTGAATGATGCGATGATCTCCCTCTATAGGTAGCTAATAAACACAAACATGAAGACGTGAAACAACGAAAGAATTGACACCCGCGGATGATAATCGTACAAAGAGCAGCTGAAAGAGATAGAAATTTCAGGTATTTCCAACATACCCCTAATGGGAGTTCTGTACTGACGATTCCATCATGTTGTCAACATGCAAGATTTTGATTGAGTATCTTATTCATAACATTTCCAGAGGACTGAATCCAGAATTTTTAATATTTAGTCATTAAAAATCTCACACTGAAACCTTAACACAGCTCCCATCGCGTTGGTTGCCCCACCGCATGTTATAAATCCGGATTTTCATAGAACTCTGTTCGAATTGAGACTGTTTGAAGCCTGGCGCGCGCTGAAAATCCCCTCGAACGACACTCGACACCTCGGCTGTTATTTTTTGTTGTTGGAAAACTTAGTTTCGTTTTATAGAGGGAGGTAAATTTATTGCTCCAAGGGATCAAGTGAATTGGTTTTAGCCGAGGAAATTCTATTGTCCATTTTGCTGCACCGAAACAAAGTCAACCGATACCTTTCAGGTATTCCGAGTAATTACCCAATAACTCAATTTATTTTGACACGTATAACAAGGATAGAGATAACATGGATTTTGCAACAATTTAACGTTTCAGTCAGTTTATCCCAATATCCCTGAGCTGTAAAAATCTCTTATTTAGGATCCTTTCATTCGCTTCTGTGTTCGTCATGTTTACCCTTTGCGCGAAATATTTGGTTCGCGTGTTCACAAGTTTGTTAATTACAACCTTTCCCTAGTCGTTATCGAACATAACTTTTAACCAATGAAATCCCCACGTCCTAATTCTATTGTGCATTTTTCTGTTTTTCAGGTTTTCAAACCCATTTTATCCCGAGTAATAACCTGGGAGCTTGTGACATTTTTTCTTTATTTAGAAATAATTAAAACTACCAGATACTACTTATAAATAAGATGCAAAACTTGTGGGATGATATGTAAATAATTGTTTTAGGCACATCCTGATTTATAAATAATTTAATCGCAAAATGAATAATACTGAAATAATGAATTACACAACTTCAATTATTTATAAATCAGTCTGTCTGTAAAATATTTATTTACATATCATAAAGTTATACAAACCAGTTGTAAATTTATTATTTATAAACAATAAACTCCACCTCGTGTGTAAATACATTATTTATAAATAATGAAGTTTACCTAGAGTGAAAATCCATTATTTATAAATAATGAAATTTTACCTCGCTGAGTATGGGGTCTCTGACATACTTATTAATAGCTATTTTTATATTTTAATGTCTGACCTCTGATCGTCGTCGAATTGCTGCTCTTTTATCATTCGATTCCCTGCTGTTGTAGGTTTCACCGAACGAAAATAGCTCTCGCTCTCAAGGAAACACGGTCGTTCCTGTGGTGGCTGATGCTTCCAGCACAAATCAGCAGACAAATCAGTTGTGTAATTCATTAGTTATATATAATTCATTTCGTGATCCAAATTATTTATAAATCAGGATAAATAATTATTTACATATCATGCGACAAGTTTTGCGTCTTATTCATAAACTAGACGCTCCATGAGCGTACACTGGGTTATCTGTGGTACGTGTTACTCAAAAACAGAAGGGACTGAGTTGGGTGTTATTGAACTGCAGCGTTCCAGTCAATTGTTTCAAGTCGGGGGTCATTAAGACCATTTAAGGGGTCACCCAGAAGTCCTGCCAGCAGAGGCCCTTTGGCTGACACGTTGATACGATGAAACAGATCTTGCTATTAGAGGCAAAAAAACCCTTCATATTTCAATTGCGCGCGTGCAAACCAGACACAATCGGTGTCAAAGCATATGCCGTTAAATAAATTTCTGACAGTTTACATCAAACCCTTTTTGAAAGAGCCTTGACCGTAAATAATAAAGCACATAAGAGAAAACAAGCTTTCATTCAAATAATTTTTCACTGTCACATTTCCATTTTTTTTTTACCTTTGCAGAGTTGAGTACAAAATAAATGTAAGTAGCCAGACAACTTAGATGTGAATTCAGTAGGCACTGTGATGCATTCAAGGCGTTCGATTCCTTCAATGTTTGTGAAATCCATAAAAGAAATGCTATTTGATTTCAGTGTTGTATATAATACCAAGTTAGTAAAATATTAGAAACAAAGCTCACTTGAAATCCAACGGTGAAAAATGTTGTCGAAGACCAGTACTCGTCGCTTTAAAGATTCCAGATATTTATTTTTCACCGCCTGTCTTGTTCATCCAATTGACGTTCCATTCTTGAGCTCCATGAGGGTATATTTTGTTGAAAGGTCCACTAAAACGCTATTCGGGTTACAATGACTTTCGATGCCATTGAAGGTTAACAAGAATTCGTGAAATTTCCAATTGTTACCGGAAGACTGTGCAGGGTTGAGTACAAACAAACACAGACAATATAGATCACAATCACAAATCCACTTATGGTGTTCGATTCCGTCACTGTCTTTGTTGAACCCATACTGAGTTACCAGAGAATTTTTCATTTGTTTTCAGTGTTGTACATAACAGCACACTTGGCAAAATATTAGAAATAAAGCTCACTTTGATTTCGGCTCGACGGGCGACAGATTTTTGTCGAAGTCCATTACTCGTCGCTTTTAAGATTCCAGATATTTATTTTTCACCGACTGTCTTGTTTATCCAATTGACGTTCCATTCTTGAGCTCCATAAGGTTATATTTACTCGGAATACCCGAGTTATAATCTTTAGTTTTCTGTTCAGCAAATGGACAATAGAATTACGAGGCGGTGATTTCATTGGTTAAAAAGCAATGAACTACACCCCTTTGAGCAATACATTTGACCTCCCTCTGTGACAAAACAACTGCAACAATAACAAATAAATTAAACACAGCCGCGAAGGAGAAGATGTCCGAGAGCGACAGACTTGAAACAGCCTCTCGTCCTACAGAATTTGATGAAAATCCGAATTTATAACCAACAGTGGAGCAACCAAATGATGGGTTCTATGTTAGGGCTTCAGTGTGACACATTATCGTCGTTTTCACCTAAACGTGGACACGTCACGTGGAAAACATGCTCTAACTGGTTGCAAACGTGACAAGTTTTGTCTGCGATCATTCGAAGTTTGAGGGATGTTCATGCAAGTTTTCCTAGAATAGCAGCAAGACTGGATATCAAAGACTTTTTCTAAGAGATTGACCCTAATCTGATAATGTATACTTCAAATACGTTCAGTCAAACTATCGCACGCAAAAGTTTGCTTATGTTAACGGCTGCCAAACTCAAACTTCAAAGAACATGTTTTCCCGTCGTGTGTCCACGCTTAGATGAAAACGACGGTATATTTCGTTTGCTGATTCAAAGCCCAAGTTCCACGAGAGGGCAAATGACGGAATGCGATGCACCTAAGATGTGAAAATGCTGAATTCAGCCTTCTGGAATGTTATGAATGAAATATCTACTCTAATCTTACCTGTTGACCGCATGACCAAATCGCCAGTACAGAACTTCCAGCAGCGATATGTTATGAATGGCCGAATTTCTTAGTTTCTTTCTGCCTCAGGTGTTCTTTGTACGAACATCATCCGCCGATGTCTATTTCTTGTTTAAATCAATTGATAGTTTTACGATCTTCATGTTAGCTACCTAGAGCTGGAGGCTATCATCATCATTCACAACACTGTTAATCTGGAACCTTTGCAGCTCGATACCGGTTTTCACTTACCCATATTAAGACTTAATTACAAGAATAGTTTTTCACATGTTTTCTGTGTTGCTACACTAGTGCTTCACCCGCCTTTGCCTCACCGGCTGCTTTCACTTGAAACCAGTTTATCTGATGTCCTGCTACATGCTAAAAAACAGATATAAGGTCCTCGTTATTTCCATTCCAAACCCTTGTTCCAAAACACACTATTCCTAATTAGCTGTGTCACCTGTTGAAGGGAAATGACAAAACATAGACCCCCCTTTTTGGACCGGGTCCATGGACCCGGTCTATGAACCCCTATTTATTATTATTATTATTATTATTATTATTATTATTTTCTAAAAAGTGTCCCAAAGCATGTTAATGAGCTTTTTAACCTCAGAAAGGATGATTTCGTGACAAAGGGGATGTGTTCACTTTGTGACAATGTTTAGATTGGGTATCAGTTACAAATTGTTTCATTTTGTCATTACTAACAATGATTACATTAGCCAAAGAGAACAATAACAATGTCTGTTCATTTATCACTGGTATTTTATTGTTATAAAATATGTTAACGTTTACATAAATTGTTCATGTTGGGGCTGGCTAATTTGGGAGTCCATTGTTGGATACATCAGTTGAACTTTATTAGGGCTTACACTAATTTGTAAAACGAAACAAAAGGAACAGAAATACAGATAGAATCCTAAACATTCTTTAAGCTAAGCTTAGGCTTAAACAAAAGTTTTTAGGCTTAATGTTAGCATTGGTAAATGGTTAGGGTTGTACCTGCCCGGAAATTTTTGATCCATTTCGCAAAATAGTAATCTGACCAAAATTACTATTCTGTGAAGCGGATCGAAATTTTCCAGGCAGGTACAACCCTAGTAAGTGTAAGCCCTTTCTAAAATAATATATAAAAAAGTTCTTTCCTGTTCTGGAAAAAAGCTAATCAATTTCATGTCCATGAAATGAAGATAGATAAATTTACATTTAAAAATGATTATTTTGTTATTTATAATATTATCAGTATAATAAGTTGAATAAATGTATGATGTAGTAAGCTATTTTACAAAGATAATTTCATTTTATTATATTGTCTTGATCAGATTGATTGATTATAAAACCATATTTCATAAATTAAATCGATTTTCACACTGGAAAATAATGTGGGTTGGTGTCTTTGATCCCATTCATGGGTTAAGTAAAATCCAAATGGCCTCTTCCATTCTAGCCTGTGCACAGCTGCCCACTCTCCGAAAAAAAATCTGAGAGGAGCGTCTGTGATTTACCGTTGATAATCGTGTTCAATACCGCGTGATTTTTCCTGGAATGTATGGAAAATGGTTTGATTGGGTATTACCCCTCGATCATTACATCATTGAAACAACGAGTTTTGATTGGCTTTAATTTTTATTTCTCCCCATCAACACCGTGAGAGATTTCACGATGAGTTCCTGTGTACTTTGTGCATGGTAAAAAATACGCATAAAAATTCTTTTTGATGGTCAAACAGGTAGGTTTTTCTTTTAAAGTAAGAGCGGAATTGTTATCTATGGAGTGTAAAGTGGAAATCGATTCTACATGCATTTGTAGGAATTGAAAGCGCTCCTGACGAATCTTCACGAGGTGGATATTGCACGATTCAAAAGATTGCTCAGTTGAAAAATGTCCCCTGCTATCCCCTTACCAGTCAATATAATCTCAATGCCTTGCTCGGACCTAGCTATTCTCAAGAACAATCTATAAAGCGTGTTGCCCTGGAAGATTTGAGATGTGTACATATCGAGGAAAATATGAATAGCTCATTGGCAACGATCGAGGTTGCTCTGAAGATCAGAGCCGTACCCGGTTGGAAGACTTGCAAAGGCATCCTTTCCTTGAAAGTGTACTTCTGTGCTATAAAGCTAAGGAATCTTAAAACTATGAGACGCTCTTCAATGCACTTTTGCCTCACTTAACACCGTTTTGAAAGTTTAGCTCCGAAGAAATATGATTTGGTCACCGCAGATAACTCATTAAATTTTGCAAAATTATTCCGAAACAAAATTACTAACGGTAAATTCGGAGATTAGACGTCTCTACACTGCCTACTTCCATTCTTCCCTGGAGCGCATAACATTTTATTTAAAGTTCAAGTAATTTTTTATTAGTGTGGAAGAAAAGTGAAGCAAATTAACATGCTTTGTGACACTTTTCAGCAAAGACGCAAAAAAAAAAAAAAAAATAGGGGTCAGGTCCATGGACCCGGTCTAAAAGTGGGGTCCTTTCCGTCTGGTGAATTTATTTGCAATTGTTCACCGGTACATTATCCGCGTTATTGCAAATTAAAAAACTACCTCTTCCAAAATGTATCACCCTACTTCTGCGCCATATGGTATTCCGAGTAAACGCTTAAGGAAGCGTCTTGTTTGTTAAAGGACGGTGCCTACTAATTAAAGATATTTTTGCCCCTGTTTGTGATTATGCCGGAAATGTAGATCTTAACAAGTGTTATTGAAATCCAAAAAAAAAAATTGAGGGTAACCACGCATTATTTGTAAAAAGCTTTAAAATACAAAGCAATGTATGGCGTTCTTTCTCTCAAAAATGCATGGTTACCCCCAATTTTCTTTTTGGATACCAAGAGTACTTACTAAGATTTACTTTCTCCGGATAGTTTTAAACCGCGCAAAAATATCCCTGTATTAGTAAGCATCGCCGATAGGAAATCCGAGTATCTCGGGATGCGCAGAACGTATGCGGAATAACAATAGCAGGCACCGTCCTTAAAGATGCACTAAAACGCCATTCGCGTTACAATGACTTTCGACGCCATTGAAGGTTAACAATTAAATGTTCTCCTGTGTGCACCAGAGAAACCTACGCATTACCCCAGCCCCCTCAAATATGACAAATACGTACAGAAGACTCTATGCACAAAGACACCACTTAGCAGGGGAGTGACAGGCAAGACGTTTCATGACACGGAAAAAGAAACGAGATGCTTCCGTGAAGTATACACTGGGCTGCCAATGGTACTTCTTACAGAAAATCAGATGGCACTGAATTGTGTGGTATTGAACTACAGCATTCCAGTCTCTGAAGAATAACAAATAAAAGAGAAGCGAGAAACAATGGCTTCTGGGCTGACATGTTAATAATTTTCAAGTTCCCTCACAACTTCTTTTCACCACAAGTTTAAGCGTGGCCTTTGAGCATCTGACAGCTTTGTAACACTAAAGTTCACTAAAGTTAGTATCTGGATGGGTGACCTAAACAATATACCCCTTCAGAAAACAGAAGCATCGGACCGAAAATACTATTAACGCTAACAAATGCGAACTCAGCAAGGTACAGATTTTGTTAACTTGCTTTATGCAAAACAAATATTGATGCAAAAGTAAATAACTATTGATACACAGTTTTTAGAAAGAGCAGAAGGAAGTTTCCGGGACGGTCGATCGTGAATAAAACTATTTAATATTTATTTTGAAACGTGAATATAGAATATAAAAAGTTACGATCAGCGCCAAACATTTTGGGAGATTTTTGCTGCGTTCAATTTTGTTATTCTACTTTTGGCTATACAAATAAATCGCAAAATCGAAAGTGACATGGCCGGATTCAGCGGGCGCCGTGATTAAGTTACCGCGGCATGTTTACTCGCCAAACAGTGAAGCATCTGTGTCAAATGATGGCAAGATACCGGGTTTTTGTAAGTTTCTTTTTCTGTCAAGTGTTACAAAGTTTGACAATAAAATGAGAGAAGTCAAAACAAAGATCACAATCGCCCAACTCTTGAGGTTGACCATTTGTTTCTGCAAAGTCAAAATTTACTCTCCAAGACGCGTACGACGTTATTTATCACCAGGTAATTCCATCATTTTGGAAATAGCAGCTACTTTATTATTCATCGGCGTCACAATTTTTCACTGATTTTGGGGCTCATTTTGTTAAAACTCAAGCACGCTTCCAACAGACCTGTTTATTCTCGTGAACCCTTCCTGCTTACTGAGCAATACTAAAAAAATTCTCTCATATCACATTTCAACCTTAAGCTCGAAAATTCAATACACAACAAGATATTATAATTCACAAAGGCAGAAAATACCACAGAATCCTTTTCCAGCGAAATATTTATTGAAACAAAGAACAAATTTGCTCTTAGAGGCGAAAACCTCTTCCTATTTCATTGCGTGCGTGGAGACAAGAAAGTCAATCGTGTCAAATTACCATGTACTTCAGGTTCAAACCCTTTCCTGAAGAACCTTCTCCTTGAATAATGATGCACAAAGTAGTCGACAAGCTTTCTTTCAAAATAATTCTTGACTGTCACATTTCCAATTATTTTTGTTACTTGACTTTGTTGAACCCATAAGTTACCAGATAATTTTCAATTTGGTTTCAGTGTTGTACATAAAACTACACACTGGTGATAAAATATTGGAAAGACAGCTCACTTTGATTTCGGCTCGACGGGGGAAAAATTGTTGTCGAAGTCCAATTCTCGTCGCTTTTAAAAATCCAGGTGTTTGTTTTTCACCGCCTGCCTAGTTTATCCAACTGACTTTCCATTGTTGAGCTCCACAAGGGTATATTTTGTTTAAGGATCCACTAAAACGCCATTCGCGTCACATGACTTTCGACGCCATTGCAGGCTAAGTTAATGATTCTACTGTGTCCACCAGAGAAATCTACGCATTTCCACTACCCTCTCGATCCTAAGAAAATACACGCAGAAGGCTCTATGCACAAAGACACTATTTACCAGGGGAGTGACAGGCAAGACTTTTCCCGACACGGAAAAAGAAAAACTAAAAAAAATAAATACAACAAAACGAACAAATCCCACCCACTTTCCGACTGGGATTGCCATACTGGCAACCCAATAAAAAACGCATTTTCTAACTGGATTGCCTATGGCAACCGAGTAATTAAGCGTATTTTCTAACTGGATTGCCTGTGGCAACCCAGTAATGAGCATGTCCTTCGGTGATTTTCTTTCCGCAAGCGGTGAATGGATGATGGCCCTGGAACTACTGGGTGTTGCAGCTAAGGTCAGTTAAGACCCAACAATTTCGGGTTGTTCTGACGCGGGTTTAAAAGAGAAATAACATATGTGCTGAAAGGAGTTCAAACGACTGGCACGAAGCAGATCGACCATCCTTCCGCCATCTTGAAATTCAAAGATAAATCGATTTACAAGTAATTCCTATATTATCGTAAATCATTATATTTAACAAGTATTCTTGGAAATCGAGGTGAATACTGGCAGAATATTTACCTCGCCGCTTCGCTGCTTGGTAAATGTCAGTTTTTCACGCTTCACGGCTTGGTAAATATTCTGCCACTATTCACCCAGATTGAAAAGAGTAATTGTTTTAGTATATACTCACAAAGTGATCTCAGCAACAACTGCAGAAGAAATCCATCCGAAGTCGATTTCATTGACATCTCAATTCAGGCCTGGAAACCTGGAAGCGGCACAAAGCATGCGCGAAAGTGTTTACAGAATCTTCAAACAGATAGAAACAGAGTCTAAAAAGTACTCACGAGTGACCATCAGTCAAATCTAAATAACTTTCGTTAAAATCGTCGTCACAAACAGCAAAATGGTCATGTAAGACCGTTTAAATCAGCAATCTAAATCAAAAGTCTACTTGTTATCTAGAACATTTTCACCGTTCCATCAAAGTTTTACAGGTTCATTTGAAATGGAAATTGAAAGAGTGCAGTTGGTAAAGGATCCACATGAAATGGTGGTCTTAATTGAGGTGAGCGTTGGGTTGTTGTAAAATGGCCCGTCTTGTTTCCTTGCAGCCATGTAGAACTTTCCTAAACATTTTTTAATTCCTCGATTCCAGTAACAAGTTCGTTTTGCTGGGCGACCAGCTCTACAAAATGGAATTACTCCAACTGGATCAAATTGTTGGGGGTGAAGATTGTTTAATTTTCAGTAATAATTATCTGGACAACGAAGTCACTGGTTGGGAAAAGAATGAACTCTTACCTTTGAAAACGTTCAGGCCAAATTTTGTGGCCCTCTTTGTATTCTGAACCACAGCATTATCTAGCAGCGGAGCTCGGCTTCGGCGCGCGCGCGGAGCACCATTGTTAAGAAAAGATGGTAACCCATCTATGCGAGGAATCTTGGTCTTATAGCCATGACGTCATCGAACGTCCGTACGTATGTCCACCCGTCCATGTGGTGAAAGGTTTAAGGCGAAGAAGATATTTTTCCTGCATCACCGCTAAGAGCCATTAGCAGGGGCCGCGACAAGAATTCAAAGACGAAATCCCTTTGTTAACGGCGGCACTTACGAACTGAAATGACCGAACGAGAGTAGGAGGAGGAAGGACTGAAAAAGGATAAGAGCAGCAAAAGATTGAGCTGAAGGAGTACGGACGAGAATGACATTCAAAGAACAAGAAGCCGACTGAAGCGTGGTTTTGCCACAAAGAAAAGTTAACATAGTGGAGAGGAACTGGTCTGAAAACTTAAAGTAGAGTAAACTATATTAAATGTAAGTTAAGATAGTTATCGTTTAAGCTTAAGGGAATCATACGCGTTCAAGGATTGTATTTACTCATGAATTAAGGAGGCTCGAAAGGGTTTTCAGCTGAGCGCGCGCGCGTAAGCCACACACGCAATTCGTAAGCTGCTTGCGTCAGCTCATGATTTAAATGGGTCACCAGAAATAAACAAATACCGCTAATTTTGCTTACCTTTCTTCAATTCCTATATACATGGCATATAAATAGACATCTCCTATTCACGAAAACTACGAAAATTCTACTTAAACGGTTTAATAGTTACTTAAATCCGTGTTGACCTGTAGCTCCACTCGCGCGCGCACTCGAATGAGCGGGTGACGCATGCGTAAATGCTGATCTTGTAACCCCCTAATTTTTCCTGATTTTGCAACTTTGCTCGTTTATATCTCTGCTCCTGGACGGTGAATTTTTTTCATTTTTTGCATGTTAGCTTAGATTAATTTAAACCGTTTGTCTTTCAAATTTAAAAAAATTCTGTAGGTGAAAAAAATAATTAGAGACACAATTCAAAAAAACTTATTTTTCTGAAAAACTGACCTACAGATTTTGTTGAATTTTAAATATTTTAGAGAGTATTTCTAACATTATCTGGTAACGATGAGTGGGAAAATTTCACCGTCCCGTTTCTTCAAAAAGGACCACATATGTTGATTTTAAGGCTCAAAGAAATGCCTAATATCGTTGCCATGGTAACATTATTTTGGAGGAAAACATAATGTGAGAAATCTACGATAGGTACTTAATACCCTGGCCAAATTTCGTCTTGATATGATTGCCCTAACTGTATCTAAGGACAGAATATGTTTATTTGTTTGAAAAAAGGAGAAACTATTTCGAGCCTCCTTAATTAATTTTAAGATTAGCTCATGATTAGTTTTTCCCTTCTTTTTTTTCTAGTGTTTACACGTTAATAAAATTCTTCTTAATTATGTAGTAGATGGTAGTGTGTTGCGGGATCGAGGGAAGGGGTTTTGGCATTTTTCTTTCTTTTCTTTTTCCTGTTATTTTCCTCAAGGGAGTACCCTCGGTTATCGTCACACACGGCCATACTACATCAACTATAGATTCTGACTACACTAACACGAGACTTGTGGGCACGTCAGTCAGTCTGCTGAACAAAATGACCTCCGTTTACCTGAATTCCTTACAAACTGGACATCAGCAGGAACCCATGACCTGGAGCCTACAACTCTACTGTGTTCGTGTAACGGCGTTTTCACAGACCAATTTATTTTTAGATTGAATTTCCCGCGAAATTAGACTCCCACAGGAGCCTGATCACCAATTACAAGAAATTAACCTGACGTCATAAGGTCACCGAACCGGAACTGCCTTTGTTTTTTTCCGGAAAAGATAGTCTAAAAATAAACCGGTCTGTAAAAATGCCGTTACATAGGCCCAGTATGGGAGCTGTAGGCTCCAGGTCATGGGTTCCTGACATCAGATAACACCGCCCGTGAAAATAGACAAGATATACTGCCTTACTGTAGGAATAAACTAAGCAACAGTGCCGTGCCAGATACGAAAAACCACTAAAAACCACCCTTAGAAGTGGCCAAAAATATGTGGAAACATATTCCTCATCTAATGCAACGGCACCAGACCCCGAGGAAAGGGTATACTACTATGCACAAGGAAAAAATAAGCAGACAGCGCTTTTCAAAAGTTAAGCATTAAGTCAAAGCATCAGCGACTGACAAACGTAGAATGACGAAAAACTCCCGGCAAACTCCTAAATAGTCCTAACCTATCCCAGAGCCACCTACGGTCCTCTACGTCGTGCCGTCATAATTAACCTGCGATCAGGCCCATTTTTAGCTTCGCCCATATGTTCTCTTATGTCGTCGCTCGCTAAAACTGGGCCTGACCAAAAGTCTCTCAAGAATTCCGGACGGTCGGCCAAGTTTTGGCCGACCAAACGCGTGATCTGATTGGCTGTTGAAACGCCGGAAGTGAAAATGCCATCTCGCGAAGTCCTCGAGACTAATCCGCCATAAGTGTACGCAAAAATTTGCTGCCTTTTGTTCTTACAATGCCGTGGACGGTGCAACTTGATTTTATTTGTATAAATGGAGATATGCCATCTGAAACATCTCATAACTTGTCCAGAATCGGGTTTGAATCTCTGGAAAGAGTGAAAATAGCGATTCCGTTGTCGAGCTCTGTGGTCATGTGGTTGAAAGTACTTTGGCACAAACTTCCCTGATGTTTTGAAAGCTAAATAGCTGGTTCTTTCAAATGGCAATGAAAGCCGATGCATATTGGTTTCCTGGATGAGACAAAGGACATATATATCAACAAGAGGAGATGCTGATAAAATCGCAAGTTACACGAATGCATGTTTTGAACATGTGTATCAAACGGCATTATTTACTTACTGTACATGACACGGTTTGTTTGCACAATTTGGAGTCAAGATTGCTTCATAATATTTCCAGTTGATTTAACTTAAAACTCGCACTCCAAAAACTAAAATGGCATGTTTTCAGAGAGACCAATTGCACAAAAATAAAAGAAACTTCGCGAGTCCATCTTACTGTTCGTACTCCATCAAAAAATTAACGGCCAAACTTATCATGATTTTACTGCGCGCAATTCTAGAAATACTCTGCAACTGAAGATATTACCCGAAAAAATCACCAAAGAAACCTTAATGGGCAAGCACGTTAAAGGAATAATGCATTTCTCTTTTTTTTCTTGAAAAATCTTTTGCCAAACCGTCCAACGACAGAATGCTAGGTTATCTCAATTACAAATTAAGATGTCAAGCTTAAAAGATTGCATATTCAGTGAAGTTCGGAGGAAAAATTACACCGGCCTTTGCCGCAATATAGTCGTCGAAAACATTCCCCATGTTTTTCTCAAATTAAAGCCAACGGTAACTTTCGAATTCGTTTATAATATTCCTCCCACGGTAATTAACTGTGGTCAAAACAAACTAGCGTGAATCTGCCGTCCACGCGTGTATTGGTGTAATGGAAGTAAATCTGATTGGCCGAAGAAGGACATGTCAATCAATCAAAAAAAGTGGGCGGAAGGAATTTCGAAGAGGAATTTGGTCAGACTCTATTTTTCGTTTCGCCAACTCCACCTTACGTACCACGCGAAAGTAAAATAGAGCCTGATCGCAGGTTACGTCAGAATATTCAATCTGACTAACTCGTTCCCATGTCACTCGACCGTCAAAATTACACTTACAGTCAACCCTTTTTGTGTTCAGGTAGAAAACGGTTTGGAAGATGCTTTCTTTCTGAATTTTTTTGCTGGTTTCAATCCAGTTTGACATATCATGATATCTGTGGTTCACACTGGTGGCTACGGAGTTATTCACGTCAAGCATCGGAGGGATATAAACTTA
>NC_090872.1:40687099-40707099 GCF_036669935.1 Montipora foliosa
TTGCGAATGATAGATGTTGATGCAATGTTGAAGTCATTAAGGTTAGCATGGATACCAAGGCTGTTACAAAATACTAAAAGCAACCGGAAAACTGTTTCTGAACATTTCTTTCGAAAATGTGGTAGTCTTCGCTTTCTGTTAAGGTGCAACTACTATACAAAATACTTAGTAGCAGGCCTACCAAAATTTTATGGGAACACTTTCTTTCTTCTCTGAACTTAAATCTCTTTATAATTATTATAATTATAGTAAAGAAAATCTCCTGTTTAACAACCAGGAATGAGGATATTCTAATAGATGATGGTAAACCTATTTTTCTTAAGGAGTGGTTTTCTAAAGGTGTTGTTTCAGTTAAAAATCTGTTTCATGAATCAGGTCGCTACCTTACTTTTCAGGAATTTCTTTCCAAGTATAACTGTAAATCGAATTTGCTTGAGTACTACCAAGCTTTAAGTCTAAAAAAGTGGAAGGGATGGATAATACGGCAGTGGAGGGTTTTCCAAGGGGCCTCATCTTGAGATGAGAACATAGAGTTAAACTTAGAGGAATTAAAATCTTGGGATTTTTATCGGCTTTTGAATTTTAAACTACAGTACACCAGTCAACTCCAGCTGGCTTACAGCGTTGGAGTAAAATACTTCCAATTGATAGTGCTTCATGGGGAGAATCTTTTAAGATGTCATTTAAAACATGTAAGGAAACTAAGCTAAGAGAATTTAAGTTTAAACTTGTTCACCGAATTGTAGTGACCAAAAAGGAATTGAAAAGATATGGAATTAAAAGTGAAAGTGACTGCTTGTATTGTGGGGAATCAGACTCCATAGACCACACTTTCCTTGACTGCCACTTCACCTTGTCTTTTACTCGTCAAGTGGTTTAATGCCACAAATAATACTAGTTTTAATGCAGAAATTATGTAAAGAAATCGTGTTTGGCTTGTTCAAGAAAAGCCTTGCTATACTTTTTTATACACGATGTATTACTTCTATTCAAACAAGCTAAAAGAGAGCTTGATTATTTTGTCTGATTTTGTTAGAAACATTAATTTTAAATACAAGGTTGAGAAATTTACATGATTCAATTTACTTTATTCGCCCTTTTTGATTGTTCACTCACTTCCCGTGCATGTCAGTATGCGATATTAGCTGGCTATTACATCCTGTTTTGGCTTTTATGTCAGATGATAAGTTGTGTTTGTTTTCTTTTTCTTTTTATATGTATCTTGGTATTAAAGTGTAATGTAAACTTCTGTTATGTGTTCAATATAAATAAATAAAACATTTCAAGTTGAAAATCATGAGTATTAGGACCACCTTTTAAAAGCCAATCAGTGTTTCTCTTGTCATATGCCAAAACTAAGCTATCACCCAACAAGTGTGCAGCGGTGGCAAACAATATTTCGCGCAGAACAGCAAAGTAGGGCAATGAAGAGAAATGTTTAGCATCTTCAATTGGAACCTTAAAAAATTACACACAAATGAAACAGCACAATTAATCTTGAAAAGTTCATGATTTAAAGCACTCAAATTAAGCTTTAGGCGAGTATGATGAACCGATGTTATACAGTTTCCAACGTAAAATAAATATTTACGGAGTGGAGAATAAAAAAAATTGGAAAGATCATTCTTAAGCGTGACAAAAGGAGAGGACATGTAAACCTGTGAAAGACAATCATTCCACAAATGACAACTACAACAACTTATCCACTGAACAAATCAGTAGTTGTGTTTTAACGACTCTTCTTCCTTTGATTATGTTCTAGCTATTACTCCAGCCTCCAAAATAAGATGTTATAAACGGGCTGTGTCACATGATTTTACGGTATTTAGGGGATTGGAATTCCTTTACTGATAAAATTATTGTTACATCACACACATGATGATTCTGAGCAAAAAAGGCCTTAATCCAGTCAATTTGCCATAAACTTGAAAAACGTTGCGCCAATTTTTTGGATACATTTTTACTAGATTACCCAAATGTAATTGTTTCAGCAGGTACAAAACACAGGCCAAAGGTCATTGTTTTACCAATACACAAAGTAGCCTAAACATTCATAACAGCTAACCTAGCTGTATCTTGTACCTGCTGAATCCGTTTTAATCTTGTAAATTTGTGCTTCTCTTTCCTTTTGCTGTATTCCTTTTATGTTGTTCAACAGTTTTAAATGGTTATTGCAATGTTTCGTTGTACTTTTTGGGCATTTTGGGTGTCATGAAATTACATCATTCAGAAGCCCACTGTAAGTCCAAACTGCAAAAACACGGCAGAAAAACCTAACCCTATTTTGTACAGTGCCCTTTGCCTCAATCCATGTGAGGTGTTTCCTCTCCAACTCTGCCATTCTTGTACGTCGTCAGGTGTGCCGGGGTCTCTCTCTCTTTCGCTTCCTCTGTGGGTTCCACTCCAGTGCCCTCTTGACTACATGTCCATGTGGTCTTCTAAACGTGTGACTGATCCATCCCCAAGCTGTTCGTCTTATTTCTTGCTCTATCGTTCGCTGCCCTGTTTGTCTCCAAATCTCTTTGTTGCTGATTTTTCTAGGCCACCAAATCCGCAAGATGTTCCTCAGGCTCTTATTGATGAACACCTGCAACTTCTGCTCCAATCCCTTAGTCAGCCTCCAAGTTTCAGAGCCATACAAGAGCACCGCCTTCACATTTGACCCAAAGCCTCTTAGCTTGGTCTTAGTTGTTAGTGCTGTGGATCACCACATTGGTATCAGCATGGCAAATGCCTGTCTTGCCTTTCCAATTCGTGCCTGGATGTCCTCGTCAGTGCCTCCCTTCTTGCTTGCTTCCCCCCTGCAACCAACATACCATCGCCACGTTTGGTACCAATGAATACGCAGCAAATTTGTCTTTGTGGCATTGATCTTCAGGCCTACCTTCGCACCTTGTACCTCCAAGGCCCGTGCCTTATCTCTTATAGGCAAAGACAAGGTCTTCTAAGGATGTTGTAAAGATCTACTGAATTCCTCTCAAAGGCTGTCCTCGTCACCCAATCCAGGGCGACCAGAAACAACAGGGGAGATGGCAGGCAGCCTTGTCTTACCCCAGTCCTAATATTCAATGGTTTGGTCCCCTGTCCATTGTGTACCACCTGTGTGGAAAAACCTTCATAGAGAGCTCTGATGATGGTGACCGCCTTGTCAGGCATCCTGTAGTGTTGCAACAAGCTCCACAAAACCTCTCTGTTGATACTATCGAAGGGCAAGTTGTTGTAGTTCTCGAGAATTGTGGATATTTCTGGCTTCCGGATTCTGGATTTACTGCTGCCCTATTTCAAAGGGTTAAGGAGATTTAATTTCTTTGATGCCTTTTGGTGAATCTTCAGATATTGACCTTGCCAACACAGATTTGTAGATAAAGTCAGACCAAGATGTTCATGAACTGCCACATCTTCAATGACTACGTTATTCATGATCATGGAGGGGCGTGTAGTAATATGATAGTACATGATTATGCAATCGTACGAGAGATAATAAAGTAGAGAGCACATGGCTTATAATATAGCAAGTTGATTATTACATCTGCGTCTTCACTCATGTCTTTCTAACATGAAGAACCCTTCGGTTACTACATTGGCGACGAGGATACCAGGAACACGAAAGAAAGAGTAGAAGAGTATCTACAAAATGACTGAGACAGCTTCAGGCGGCAGTGCTACACAGAACGTTCAACTACAACAAAACATCACAGTTGTAAATCAACAACTAAATATCCGACCGTTCAAAATCTCAAACGATGTGAATGACACGGCTGTGCGATGGACGAAATGGAAAAACAACATCGAGCGACAGTTCAGGTTCTTTGGACTAACCGACCCAGTAGTAAAGAAAGACGGATTGATGATCTACGGAGGATCACAAATCGCCGACTTGGAAGAATCTCTTCCAGATTTACCGCCACAAGAGAGTGAGGATGTCTACTCACAATTCATTTGGAAGCTGGACAGGAACTTTCTACCTAGGAAAACAAAGATTACGCCAGATTCCAGTTCGGAAACCTTTCTCAGGAAGCTGACGAAAGTATGGCAAAGTATTATGCAAGACTCCATGAAATCGCGAAGAAATGTGAGTTCAACGACGAAGATGACGCAATAAGAGATCATCTCATCAAAACGATGAACACCAACCGCATGCGAGTGAAAACAATTCGCAACAATTGGACACTATCCCAAATCTTAGACGAAGCAGCTGTAGAAGGGGAATCCACTGCTCAAGCACATGAGATAGACAAGAAACTCCATGACGCGACGGAATTTCAGAAAATCAAACAAGTCACAAAGGACAAGCGTGACAGGAGCGTGACGTGCTATCAATGTGGATCAAAACATGCGAGGAGACATTGCAAGGCTTACGGCGCTAAATGCTTCAAATGCGGTAAACGAAACCACTACACCAAAATATGCCGGAGTACAGATAGCAAAGACCGTACAGAGACGACAAGAAAGAAGATTCTCCGCAGGGGTGACGACACGTAAGACCGCCGATGGTTAATCAACACTGCCATAGACGAGTTTGACATGTGCAACAACAAGAAGATACACAAAAGAGATCAACGAACGAACACAGCGGTTCAGAAAGCGATTCGCTCGACGAAGACATTGCACAAATTATACAGCACATGAATGTCCACCGTACAGCACAAACAAACGCCAAGAAAAACAAATGCAAGATTTGGATAAACGGAACCAAAACGGAAGTTGAACCAGATACAGGCGCAGACACAAACATCATAGACGAACATCAGTTCAATGAGTTGCTACGGACAACACCTGAGATAGAATTACAGGACACGCAGATCAAGTTGAAAACACTCACCGAAAATCTTCCAGTCATGGGGGAATGCGACGTCACCCTGGAAAACCAAGCGCGGAAAACACGGGCGAAGATCGCCGTCATTCAAGGGAAAATCGACTCCCTCCCCTTACTTGGAAGACAAACACTGGAAGATTTGGGGATGATCAAATTTGATGCGAGGGGAAGACTGAAGGAACCAAACCGTGATGAAATTCGGACCATCAACAAAGTACAAACCGGAAATGAAGACCTGGATAGGATTTTGCTTCAGCAGAAAGGAAGATTTGCAGGCATTGGCAAAGCAAAACGCCACAGAGAAGACATCAACATCCATTTGCCGCTTAAGGATGATGCACAGCCAATTCCACAAACCCCCCCCCCTTAAAAGAAGAGAATGGAAGAATTTGTAGATAAAGACATCATGGAAAAGGTTCCAGAACACGAATCCATCACTTGGTGCTCGCCGCTAGTCGTCCAACCAAAACCAAAAAATCCCAATGACATCCGCATTAGCCTCGATCTGCGAGTGCTGAACAAGTCCATGCAGCGCACACGACAAGTACAGGCACCAATTACAGAGGATTTCATCACCACGTTCAAGGATTGCAAAGTCTTTAGTAAGCTGGACATGAACCACGGATACCACCAGTTCCCACTAGACGAGGAATCAAGAAAGCTCATGACATTGTCAAGTCCATGGAGCAACTATCGCTACAAATGGCTTGCGTTCGGAGGCGTCAATAGCCAGGATCTATTTGACACAGAAATGAGCAAGATCATCTCTGGGATACCAAGAGTCCTCAACAACAGGGATGACATTATGGTTGACGGAGTCGACTGGGACGATCATAATGCTAACCTAACCGCTTTATTACAGCGACTTGAGACCCACAACTTTACCTTACGCAAGGAGAAGTGTGAATTCGGCAAGTCCACGATTGACTTCCACGGACATCTCTTCACCGCCAAGGGACTGTAACCCAGTCCCAGCAAAGTCAAGGCTGTACGTGAATGCAGCCCACCGAAGTCCAAGGAGAAACTTGTCTCTTTTTTACAAATGATGGCATATTTATCGAGATATATCAGCAAATTTTCGAGGCGTTGCGAACCTCTGAGAAGATTAACAAAGAAAGAGCACAAGTTTGAATGGACAGAGGCCCAACAGAGGCCATTCCAAGACTTAAAGACAGCAATCACTACAGCACCTGTTCTCATCCCCTACAAGCTGGGACGTGACACCATGGTCATCTGTGATGGAAGTCCGACTGGCCTTGGAGGTGGCTTATTTCAAAAGACAGAACATGGCTACCAACCAGTACACTTTGTAAGCAGATCGTTGACAGATACCGAAACATGGTACTCACAGATAGAATGAGAGGCATTAGCAGCAGAATTCACAACTACAAGGCTGCACATGTATTTAATGGGAGCACAACACTTTCAGCTAGCAACTGACCACAAACCGCTCCTCCCACTTTTCAACAACCCCAACGCCAAACTGCCACCCAGAATAGAGAGAATGGTGATGAAGATGCAGAACCTCGACTTCACCGCAATTCACATACCTGGAAAGTCCAATATGACTGACTATCTCTCCAGATACCCATTACCAGAGGTAGAGAAGACCAACCATGAGCGACACGTCAGAGCAGCTATTGAAAGAGATCATGTGGTAGTCATGGAAACTATCCAGTCGGCAACTAAAGACGACAGAGCACAACAGGGAAGTGGACCAGAAACGATCCAGACTTGGCACCATACTACGACCTGAGAGCGGAAATCTATGTGTCTGAGGGAATCCTGCTAAGGCTAAACAGAATCATTCCACCGGAATCCCTTCGAAACAAGACAGCCACCATTGCAAATCAGGAGGGGATAGAAATACACGAAGCAACCTATGACATGCTTCAAGCTTACAGAGACACACCACACCCAGCTACCAAGATGACTCCCTCTGAACTAATGATGAATAGAGAAGTCCGGACGAAAATTGAACATTTCCATTTCTGTGGCGTATCGATGGCATTTAGGGGTGTACGGCATGGTCTGCTGGCAGGCCATAAGCGTTCTGGCGTTCCCCGGAATTGCATTACTGTTTTGAGCGTGATTGCAGGGCGTTCTGGCGATCACAGATTCAGTGGTAGTCTATTGCGGTCGATGGGTATGTCACTGCACACGATTGTAGTTCTACTCCGTTCAGCGTACAGGGCATTCCACATACATGCAGCCTCCTTTGCTAGAATTCCAACCCTCCTCCTCCCTTTTTTTTGTAGCATTACGCATTATCTGTACACAGTAGGATCTCCACTCCACTGTTCTTGCACTTCAGTGTGATGGGTGCCAGATGGGGGCTGGGTTTTAGCAGGCGGGGCAGGCTCTTAGGTTCTACCTACTTGGTTTTGGGGTGAGCAGTTCCAGCCTCCCTCCCTCCCAAGTTCCTGGGCACCCAACCTCCATATGTGACTTAGGCATTAATTTAACTGTTGTTTTACTATTCTCCAGCTGTGTTTGATACTCACCACTTCCAGAAAATACAAAGGTGTAGTGGCATTCAGATTCCATTTCAGTTTATCAAGTATGACACGCTCCATTCGTAACAAATCAGAAGAAGTGAACCGAAGGCCACTGACTTTAACAAAATCCGCAGCTGTTGGAACATCCTGACAGGGAAATAAAAAATTTACATGAACAGAAACAAAATGAATCAAGACATTTTAATTTGTTAATACCAATGCTGACTGAAACATTCCAGGGACATGAAAGAATGAGACTCAGTTAAGGTAAGGTGACAGCTTTTCCTCCAGTGTCATGCATAGTGATGTACTGTATAATCTCAGCTCAGAATATTTAAGGTCTTACAACAGAAAATTGCAATACAGTATATGAAAGGACAAGTTACAACTCATTGCCAAATAGATATTAAATAAATATATAAATAAATAAATAAATGGAACTTTACCTCATCCTCCTCAGACATCTTAACAGCCAGGAAAAGACAACATATACTCATACAGGGGAGATATTTAGGATTGGCCTTCAAGTTTAAAAGAGAAATAAGATTTTTATAAATTATGTTACAGTACAAATGTACATGTAATTAAGGCTCACTAGACTGATATTTATGTAAAGAAAGCAGAAAAGACAAGGAGTACAGTAGATCTTTGACCTCTGAGTATTTCCACGCAAGTAGTTACATGTAACTTAGGGACATTGCAAAACAGACTCAGTTAGTGGTTTAAAGTTACCTCTGGATCCACTGACTGATTGAAACCGTACCTGACTGGCCACCACCTCTCTGAGACTGCACCAGCTTCAAATGGGTTTACATTAACATTGTGGGGTGCAGGGATGAGAGCACTCGCCTCCCACCAATGTGGCCCAGGTTCAATTCCCAGACTCGGCGTCGGTTGAGTTTGCTGGTTCTTAACTCTGCATTTGGAAGGTGTTACCCAGACTTGCCAGTTACTACAACTCAAAATAATGCTTGTTGTGCCCTTACCTTTACAACTGAAAGCAAACGATCCAGCAAGCTGACAGAAAGAGAGTAGGTTTCTGAGTGAAAGCAACAGTGTCTGCTTAGATCAAGCATAAATGCTGTTATGTTATCTCGATTGGAAAGACTGATTCCATTTGAACCCTGAAAAAGGCAATCCATTTGACTTTTATTATTTTTTTCAAGATGATTATTTTCATGCCAATTATGAAATGCCACACAAAAAAGGCAATGTAGGACTGTATAAGTTGACCAGTGTGACAAGGATAATGGATAAACTAGCCTGTGAGCAGAGAAAGAGCCTGCTTGCAGGCTATCGACTATTGACTCCTGAGGGTTTCCCCTGGACGAGGAAAATCATCTGGCGTTAGACAGAGCAAAATACTACGTATGCCGGTTTACAGGTGAAAGGGTTAAGATAAGTATGACAAGCAAGAATGGATATGAAGTTCTAATTAAATAATAAATAATAGCGGAGCTGCAGGCGCTGAAAGCACGAGTGTGTAGCACCATGGGGAAGAAAATAATTATGGTAACCCATCTGTGTGAGAAAATTTAGTTCTGGTCACCGTACACGTACAACTGTCCACTCCTCCATGTATGTATGCCAATATGACCTTTATCACATGACCATATCGCGTCCATACTCCAGCTAGTTTACAGTGCACATCTTTGGTATGGTCAAATGACATCTGTCAAAACAAGGTACAGTACCGTCTGGAAGCATTGACCCCTTTACCGCGTCACCCTGTCGCGACTTTCCCTCGGTATTCCCGCGGTAGGCCGCTTTTCTGCCGAGGGAAATTTACGGCTAGGCTCCAAAGTTGCCGCAGGAAAGTCAACCGAGGTAAACCCTTGGTAATTAAAATTCCGCGGTAGAGTTGGGTTCCGCTGACTTTGTGTTTCGATAAGCTATTGTAGATTGTAATGTTGAGATCTCACCGAACAACAGAAACTGAACAAGTTTCGGCTGAAAATTGCGAACAGCAAAGAGGGTTATAGCCGCTAATCATGGACCTTGGTTTCCTTTGAAATCCTTTTACATGCGAAAAGAATATCCGTACTGTAGCTAGATTCCGACCACATTTGAAACCTTCTTTGCGACATGCATTTATATTTTGATTGCAGTGTTTATTTCGAAGACTTATGGTGGACTATTCATTCGAAGGTTCGACGCTTGTCCCACGGAACATACATTTATTCATTTATCATTTCGATATCCTGCAAACAGGAGAGGGTTTTGTCAATATTTACAAACTGAAAGCTTACATGTTCAGGGTGAACGGCTCGAAAACCTTGCGTGACGAAGTTACGACTTCTTGTGGTTTCCTACTGCAGTATTACATGTACTTTCTAAGGTTGTTTAGTGTAACAAATCACAAAAAAGAAGAACACTCCAAGGAAAGAACCCACGATATCAAACGCCTGAAATAGTCGAAAATTATTTGATCTAAACTGAAAAGATTGTTTTCGTGCTCTGGGTAATCATTGGTGCATATCGGTGTGGTTATGCAAATTTAGGGAGCTTACGAAACGACGACACCAACGGCAACGACGACGCTACAAAACAATAGGTTTAGTGAGCAAAAACAATGGCTCTGCACGCTCTGCACGTGCGTTTTACATTTTGGTACATTTCTTTGCCGTCATCTCCTAAATGATGACGTGAAATGACCAAATTCAAGGACGTTAGCACATGACGATGAATTTTCAGTTCTCTCTCTACGCTTCCAACCGAGTCATACCAGTTTAATTCCTCGACAGTTACTACACATTTTTAACGCGAAACGACATGAAATAGTTTCGTAGTGATATGAATAACGCGGATTTGTATTTTTAAATGAAGTCCTCGTAGCCGTCGTCGTCCTCGTTTCGTAAGCTCCCTAAATTTTATCACACGTGAACGCCCGCTGCGTAAAGAGTTGCACGTGAAAGCGCAACGTGAGCACTGGAGAAAAAATGGTTCGAACATTCTAAAGTTTGTTTTGCTTACTGGTTTTGCATTTGTTAAAATTCGTATGCAAACGATGAGCGTTCAGATAAGTAAGAGACTTCTTTTCTCCACTAACTACAGTCTATTCTTAAATTTGTTTTCCATGCGTAATCAACATGCTGCAATTAAAAAATATTTATGGAATTCAAGTAGACTATTGCACGACTGATAAAACAACGCGAAAATGTATTTTGCTGCAATTGCTATGATTTAACAATATATTGCTGATGAAAAGCGATGAAAAAAGAAACCATTCTTAAATTATTCGTCGGTACGTTTGGTAATACAATGTATGTGGAAGGGATACCTGCTTTTAACCAAAATGGCGATGATAAAACGAAGACAATCGCACAAGTTTGAATTTCAGGTCTCCAAATAAAATAAAGTCAGGCTTAGACGAAAAGAGACACATTTGAACCTTTTTCAAAACCAAACAAATAATTTCTCACGCACACATACAGTATTACAACCTGGAGAACAACGAGTGTTGCGTTGGCTGGATAATCAAGCTGTCGCTTACACTGTATCTTTAAAGAAGTCTTCAGTTTTACATTATGTAAAGATTATAAAATTAGAGTCCTTACGTAAATGACACACTTTTTCATTTTGATTACAATTTCTTGCATTAAGAATCGATTCTTCACACCATGAGCTATAAAATTTGACAGTCTTCCGCTTATTTTATAAGAGCAACAGATCATTGTTCTTTCCCGCGGCAATCCTCGTCTTTTCTCCCGCGGCAAAGTGCACCTCGGTTTTACCGAGGGAAAAAAATTTGCATACCTAGGTGCCGCGCGTCCACTACCTGCGGCAAAGATGAGGTATTGCCTCGTCCCTAGGGGTCAATACTTCCAGGCGGTACTGTATTCACTGACCAGTATGACATGACCATATCACAGGATCAAGTCTAATAGAGATCATTCAGGTCAGCTGTTTTTGTTTTTAAAGTTGACCGCTGACCAGGCAATGGTTTTTTAATGGAATGCAGGCTCAAGCCATGTTAACTTTTTGTAACCAGGACACCTAAACATAAATGAGGGAAATAATTTTCCGCACGCTTTCTGTGGCTCAACGCAGTACAACTTTGACTTTTGTATATTACAGTGCGACACGCCTTACCATGGCCACCTACATGTAACAAAGATTTTTCAAACTTATACGCCAATCAGAGTGTGCAAATTTGATTAACAGTCGATTGTCACCCCTCTTAGCAACCGTTGCATGGGTTGTTGAGTTGATGTATTACACGTACATGTAATTGTCAACTTTTGAAAGTTCGTTAGGTGGCCATGGTAAGGCTTGTTGCACTGTAAGTCAATTTTTAACTCTTGCTTCTGACACTTGCAGTTTCTCTGATAGACTAACAGTCACTGAAGTGAAAAAAACAGTACACATTATGAGTACCTCATTTCCAACCAGACTCATAAGAGGGGCGACATGTGTATCTTCTTTCAGAAGCCCCTCGTGCAGCACCCTGAGTAATTTCCCAACATTCAAACCACAAGACACTATCATCTAAAAAGAAAACAAATTAATGTTCAGTTAAACCAATTTAAGTTGCTTGTGTAAAATAATCATCCAAGGGCCCCATGGGATAAGTTGAGGATCATGTGTATTTTGTGCACCCCTTGACTGATATATCGGTTGACATAATTATCAGCTGATACTCGACCGATAGGCTACCAACATTCCGCCGATACTTCACTGCTACTTGCATTTTGGTGACTGTAGCTTGCATCGCAGACGTAACCGAGATTAGAAACTTCTGCCGAGCAACGCAGATATCCCTGATCTACCCCCCGCTTCTCAGAGGCTATTTTATATAAATCCATTGTAGTCAATCGCACAAAACCGAACCAAAGATCAATTGAACTCAATTGGGCCCAATTGACCAGATTGTCCATGTTGATTTTTATTCTTGATTATTTTTTACATTGTGGCTGAAAAACCCCTATGGGGGAGCTTCAATAAATGTATCTATGTATGCGTGTATATGTGTATGTCATTGATGTATTTAATCGAGCTGGAACTTTTCGGTGAGTGTGATTAATTGAACTTGGCGTTCGAATACTGAACTCATTCGAACCAATGGAACTCAATCGCCGCGATTACTTCGATTTTGATTGGCAGAAAGACAAAACACATCTAGTTTCAATTGAATCGGAAAGATTTCCCTCTAGTATGTATTTGAAGCAGTTTGACAACAAAAATCTTTAAATTAACCCGGAATGAACTAAAATCTTTATTGTTGAATTGATTTAAAATCAATCGAACTCAATAGAACGCAATTGGTCGGATTGTTGTTTGATTGGTTCAGTAATCGAACATAATCGAATTGGAACTTTTTGGTGAGTTCGGTTAATCGAACTGGTGCATTCAATTACCAAACTCAATCGAACCAATCAAACTCAATTGACACGATTACTTCGATTTTGTTTGGCATCCAGTTTCAATTGAATTTAAATTAGAATCTTTATTGTTGAAGTGATTTAAATTCAATAAATTCACACTAAAAACTGGGAAACATGCAAGCACAGACACCAGTTCACATTGCAAATGTCCTAGTCGGTCGCTGCCATCGTCAGTTACCTTTAGAGTTGGATCTCACCTTTTCTCCTTAATAATAAAATTTTCACCGACACTGACGGCGAAGGCGGGCAGTCGTGGTAGCCTTTAAGCATCGTTTCCAGAATTGTTCACGTTTTCTGTCCCATTCCTTATTAATTTAGCCTAATTAATTCCTATTCAGTTGGCTTTTTCCTTTTTTCAATTTTCTAAGACAACATTATTGCAATTAGGTGTATGTCTTGATCTGCATTATAGAAAGGGTGTATCCATTTGCAACATACGTGTTCTGCTGTCACATTAGCCTGCTGGATTTTTTTGTTGGTTTTAGGCTTAAAAACAATGGAAAAATCCAAATAAGATAGCTAAACGCGGCCATCAGAAATGATTCAGCTTTTGAAATTCTTATTTAAAAGAGGATATTGTTTGGCAATGTCTTGTAGAAGTTGTTTTAAAGCATCCATTTGGGTGAGAATCAGCATGTACCATCGAACCCGTGACCTCCGGATTAGATCGCCATTGCTCTACCGACTGAGCTACCAGGCCAGATGGGAGGAGGCCATCTTTTGTGTATTTGGCAGTATATCACTTGGGTGTCTTGCTTCACAACGATTGAATTTGCGGCACATGATCCGAACATAAAGCTGTCAGAAATTTTTGAGGTTGAAAGGATGAAATGCTTATAACTTATATATCTGACACTGACAGTCTATTAAAGCTTTTGAATTATATTGTAAGACAGTCGACCGATATTCCGCCGACAGTGAATGGTCAACGTATCGGCGAGTGTCAGCTGATATGTCGATTGACATAATTATTTCGGTCGTTATATCGGCCGAGTATCGGTTGATATGTCAACCAATATATCGGTCGAAGGGTGCACAAAATACACATGATCCTAAGTTGATATACAGTACACGAAGAGAACAAGGATATACAGTCAACTCTCTCTAAGACGGACACCATCGGGACCAGCCTCAGCTGTCCGTCTTAGAGAGGTGTCTGGCTTATAGAGAGTTGACGTAACATGACCCCAGGAATTTTGAGATAATAATGCTGAACCAGTGCACAGTGAATACGTGTCTGTTTGAAGTTTGTTTTAAGTTATTTACTTGAATGAAACCTACCTGTTTTAGATTACGATACAATTTGGTTGTCACCTCCAAGTTATTTTTTTAAAGGGACAATGACTGATTTAATTTTAACTTGTACTGTATGTGTATTCCGGTGACAAGATAAGAGCTGTCAATTAAACGTCTGGTGTTAAAAAGAGTCACGTACAAGAATTTTTCTTCCCTAAATCGTAATTTGCGGTCACATTCAGCACCTCACAGGTGTCCGTTGTCCGTCTTAAGGAGGTGTCCATCTTATAGAGAGTTTGGTTATAGTAAAATGACTAAGAAACGGCTGGGACCACCACCAGATGTCCGTCTTATAGAGGTGTCCGTTAAGAGAGAGTTGACTGTATCAACAATGTGTTTGACGTGTCTGAGTGTACATTGTATTTCTCTGCGTAAGGGTCTTTCTTGGGTACAGGCATTCACACACTGTTTAAGAGCACATTATTTCAGTAGTATGTTAGAGAGGATTAAAAATGTCTTCAACAGATAATGCCAGCAAGAGAGCCGCCACCATATGACAGGATATTTAGTGTACAGTACCGCCTAGAAGTATTGACCCCTTTACCGCGTCACCCTGTCGCGACTTTCCCTCGGTATTCCCGCGGTAGGCCGCTTTTTTGCCGAGGGAAATTTACGGCTAGGCTCCAAAGTTGCCGCGGGAAAGTCAACCGAGGTAAACCCTCGGTAATTAAAATTCCGCGGTAGAGTTGGGTTTCCGTTGACTTTGTGTTTCGATAAGCTATAATTGTAGATTGTAATGTTGAAATCCTACCGAACAACAGAAACTGGACAAGTTTCGGCTGAAAACTGCGAACAGCAAAGAGGGTTATAGCCGCTAATCATGCACCTTGGTTTCCTTTTCCATGCGAAAAGAATATCCGTACTGTAGCTAGATTCCGACCACATTTGAAACCTTCTTTGCGACATGTATTTGTATTTTGATTGCAGTGATTATTTCGAAGACTTATGGTGGACTATTCATTCGAAGGTTCGACGCTTGTCCCACTTGCGTGGACTTCGCCGTCATTTTATACATTTAAGGTTATGGGAGAATATGTCCGCTTGTTTTTTGCAGCTCAGCGCACGGAACATACATTTATTCATTTATTATTTCGATATCCTGCAAACAGGAGAGGGTTTTGACAATATTTACAAACTGAAAGCTTACATGTTCAGGGTGAACGGCTCGAAAACCTTGCGTGACGAAGTTACGACTTCTTGTGGTTTCCTACAGCAGTATTACTTTCTAAGGTTGTTTAGTGTAACAAATCACAAAAAAGAAAAACACTCCAAGGAAAGAACCCAGGATATCAAACCCCTGAAATAGTCGAAAATTATTTGATCTAAACTGAAAAGATTGTTTTCGTGCTCTGGGTAATCATTGGTGCATACCGGCGTGGTTATGCAAATTTATCACGAGTGGACGCCCGCTGCGAAAAGAGTTGCACGTGAAAGCGCAATGTGAGCACTGGAGCAAAGATGGTTCGAACATTCTAAAGTTTGTTTCGCTTGCTGGTTTTGCATTTGTTAAAATTTGTATGCAAAGGATGAGCGTTGAGATAAGTAAGAGATTTCTTTTCTCTACTAACTACAGTCTATTCTTAAATTTGTTTTCCATGCGTAATCAACATGCTGCAATTAAAAAATATTTATGGAAGTCAAGTAGACTATTGCACGACTGAATCAAACAACGCGAAAATGTATTTTGCTGCAATTGCTATGATATAACAATTTATTGCTGATGAAAAGCGATGAAAAAAGAAACCATTCTTAAATTATTCGTCGGTACGTTTGGTCTCAAAATAGTACCGACAAAGGCTCCGATGCTTCGGAAGAATGTTGCGATTAAAATTGAAATTTGACAAGTTTAACAATAATACAATGTATGTGGAAGGAATACCTGCTTTTAACCAAAGTGGCGGTGATAAAACGAAGACAATCGCACAAGTTTGAATTTCAGGTCTCCAAATAAAATAAAGTCAGCCTTAGACGAAAAGAGATACAATTGAACCTTTTTCAAAACCAAACAAATAATTTCTCACGCACACATACAGTATTACAACCTGGAGAACGAGTGTTGCGTTGGCTGGATAATCAAGCTGTCGCTTACACTGTATCTTTAAAGAAGTCTTCAGTTTTACATTATGTAAAGATTATAAAATTTGAGTCCTTACGTAAATGACACACTTTTTCATTTTGATTACAATTTCTTGCATTAAGAATCGATTCTTCACACCATGAGATATAAAATTTGACAGTCTTCCGCTTATTTTATAAGAGCAACAGATCATTGTTCTTTCCCGCGGCTAACTCGGTAAAAAAAAAATTAATTTGCATACCTCAACCTCGTTCCCAGGGTCTTCTCGGCTTTCAATATGGCGGCGGGTCTTGAGAAGACCCTGGCACATAGTGAACTAAAAAGATCGCTGATTGGTGCTTTTCTCACATGAACTCTGATTGGTTTAGTGTTGAAAGAAAGATGGCGGCTAGTGAGGAGAGCCAGAAGAAGAACAGAATTCATGTTTAAATCATTTTCAAAATTGTAGCTGTTCCGTAAGAAGCAGCTGCAAATTAACAAGCATAACAGTCAAAAATAATTCACCGTTTTTTCACGTTGTACGATGATCTACATCAGGCCTCGATTCCAATTAAAACTACGTTGGCTTTTCACGACCTCTGGCATAGCGATTGCTCTATAATATAGAAGGATATAATGGTGTTTGAAAGACGCAACGGTAATTAAGTGATTTCATTTCGTACCTACCTTTACGCTTTGGTTCATTTTGGCGTCTCACAATTGTAATTCCTTGACGTGAGTATTGTTACTGTTGTTCAGTGTTTGCACCATGTCAGATTGTTACAAATTATAAAATTGTGCAACAGGGTTCATAGATTATTGATGTGGTTGATTTAGCAGTTGTATGTGGTTCTGTTGACTCGTGTGACAGCTGCAACGAAGGCGGGTCTGTTAAATACAGGTCAAGACTAGAGGTCGCTGCTCCAATAATCAACAACTAAGCCAAAAGTTTCCCCGAGACCTGAAACAACATTTTTGTTGAGTGATTAGCGCTAGCAGACACTTTTGGTGTTGTTTATTTGTCTGCAGCACGGTGACATGTACACTCACCTGTGGAATGTGACCTGTGTTTTATTTCAATAGACCTGCAGCTGCAGTAATCCATATTCTTTCCCATCCCTTCCACACTCTTCAGCTAGTGGTGCACAGAGAGATCTAGCTCGGTCGGTTTTCATCGTTGCCTTTTACTTTCATTAATAAAAAATATTAATCTCCTCATCCCAAACAAAGTGCATATCATCTTGTAATTTTCCAAGAGAGTTATTTAAGATTGTGAAGTCTTAGCAATAATTATTATTCTTGAAAATAATTTTAAGGCTTATCCTTATAGTCTTATTGACCTGTCAATTTGCTAACGACTTCAATTTTTGCTTCTTCTGATTTAAAGATATAAATATGTATATTAAACAGTATTCTTTAATTTTGTACACATTACTTTTTTAGCATCACACTCCTGTGAGTTTTCTTGTACTCCAATAATTTAAGTTGAATTATTCGTTTTCAAAACATGCTTTGAAAATATTCTCTAGCATTGCTCAAGTTGTGGCATTTTAATTACTGTCTGAAGATGTGGTACTTCGAGTGATGTGGGGGAAGATTGCGGACTGGACAGGGGGATTGGGAAATAAAATTGAAGGTGACAAAGCACAGGAAATTTGCAACTTCACCAGCAACAAGAAACTATTTCACATAAATAAATAGTGTTTTTTTTCTGGAATGGTAAGGGCAGGAGAAAAGATAAAATACTGTAGTGTGGGTCTGATTTGGTCGGTCATATATATTTCGCTTTGTCTATTGAAACTCTCAACAAAGAAGGACAAAAATGTGGACACAAACTATCTGAACGGTTAGAAGCCTGTCAAGGAATATTAACCATTAAAGAGAAGAACATAATGATACTTGTCTACAAATACCTAATTTTCCTTCAAATGCCACAACATAAAATTTCAAATTCCATTTTCTGTGAATCTTCCATTACTTGTGGTACATGTGAACCTAGGAAGTTACCAGTACTATCTTTAAAATAATAACTGGTTCCTGGAAACCCAATTTACTACCGGTTCTACAACTCACCAGTGGGAAGATTGTTTACATTACTTATTACCATGAAGAGAGATAGCTTTGGATTTTTCAACAATATATCCCTTTAATATAACCGAAAATCATTCAGATAGTGAAAACTTCAAATTTATGACCCATTTCGTTCACTTTCATGCTTGTCAGCATTATGATTTGCTATACTTCAGGTTCACAAGTTTGTTTTTACATCTCATAGATGTTTAGATGTTCAATTACAAACTCTGTTTTGAACGGCCACTCTACTTCATTGTGTAAATAGTTCACCCTGAAGTGTAAATAGTTCACCCTGAAGTCTAAATAGATACAATTCGTTTCTGAGTAAATGAAACGAAACAAAAATGTAGTTTAAGGAATGGAGGCAAATAAAACAAACCATGCCATTGTCACTGCCTCCAAAACAGTAGATTAAAAGACAGTTTGATAAAACAGCAAAGATCCACCCCTAACCGTGGGCTCATTCGACAAGAACTGCTAAAGATCATGAGATGCTTATGTTTAGGACTTGCACAAATTGTGCCCTTTTTTAATTAGGTTCAACAGATTTCATGAGCATCATTCCAAGACATCACATTGTCTTCACTGGTAGGACAAGACATGGAAAAGTTCTTTTCATAGCTTGAAAAGTGCAAGAAGCAGATTGCTAATCCTATGGAATAGCATGTTCAACAATGTACATTGGCTTGATTATGTCAACTTTACCACAAAATATATTAATTTTACAATAACAAGTTGTAAGAATGTGGGCACTAAACGTGCTGTGGTTCCCTGTTGGCAATCAGAAGACAATTAAAATACTGATTTCACACTGACATGACAATACTAGCAGTCAATCGATGAGATGAGAGATAAAACCACAATACAACAATCTAATGGTTTCACTGTGAAAATGAAGTACCACAGATATGTGGTATAATAATACTTCCTTTTAGGAAAATAGCTTTGGGTCAATGTATACTGGGGAAAGTCGTGGTCAGAAGGCTCATATACACCGATAAGAAAAAGACAATCATTCAAGTGTATGAAAAATTCTAAATGATAATTAGGTTTAATTGATTGCAATATAAACTATACATTACGGAAGACAGCGAACACACCTCCGTGACTAAATAGCTAGAGCCAGGGCTTTCATTAAACCTTAGCTCACTGAATTTTACGGTAATCAAATGTCTGTGATATTACGGGTGAAATTGTATGCAATGGCTGTTTCCAAACTGTTTAAAAATCACAGCCCCGAGAAATAATAGCTGTCTATAAAATTGCATTGGTTTAAAATAACATGAAATGAAAAGAAAAGCAAGATTTCTCTCTCATCTACCGCATTCTCGTTGCTCGTGCATTCATCCATCCGTATTTTTGGTTTCTTACATCAAATTTTACAACCTTGGGTTCCCCCTTCGTACTCCATTTTGTTTTGTTGGCAGTTGTCGTACCCAGATTTCTCTCACCTTATTCCTTGCCGCCATTTTGAAAAAATTTGCATATTTGTCCAGACATTTGTCCATCCTCGATGGACAAATCTTGATCATGTGATCTGCTGTGTGCCAGGGTCTTCTCAAGACCCGCCGCCATATTGAAAGCCGAGAAGACCCTGGGAACGAGGTTGTGCATACCTCGGTGCCGCGCGTCCACTACGTGCGGCAAAGACGAGGTATTGCCTCGTCCCTAGGGGTCAATACTTCCAGGCGGTACTGTAAATGGTCCATGTATGCTACAAAATGTAATTTCCTGTTAATTTCCATTAGTTTGTTTTTTTTCTGAATGCTGGTACTTTAAAGGGAAAAGTTTCTAGTATAGTGTGAGATGGGGGGTTTCGGGTGGAATTAACAAACAAAAAAAATTGAGGCACAAGTCAAGAACTGGAGAATGATCAA
>NC_090872.1:40729599-40747099 GCF_036669935.1 Montipora foliosa
GAAACCGCCCCGTTGCAATAGCTTTCCTCACTTCTTTGAGCTCTTCATCATCGGCAGAGGCCTCTTCTATCTCACGTGTTGTGAGTGCCGTTGGTGTTGCACTTGCAGCAACAAACCTAACATACTCCTCAGTGCACCACTGGTGGTGTTCAGGTTCGACCCTCGTATGGAGTAGATGCGACAATGGATCAGCAATGTTCTCACGCCCAGGCCTGTCTATCACACTGGAATCATATGGCTGTAATCTGAGAACCCATCGTTCTATGCGTTCACATGGTCTTGACCGTGGACCATATATGACCTCTAAAGGCTTGTTGTCGGTCTCTACAACAAACTGCATCCCATACACATAGAATCTCTTGCATGCTCACACCACACCGAGCGCCTCCTTCTCTGTCTGGGAGTATCTCTGCTCACATCCAGTCAAACTACGACTTGCATAACATACCGGTGTCCATGTACTGTCCTGCTTCTGTACGAGAACAGCGCCCAGCCCAACTGGACTGGCGTCCGTGATTATCTTGGTGGGCGCATTCCCCTCGAAATATGCCAAAGTACAAGCTTCTGCCATCTTCTGTTTGAGACATTCAAAGGACTTCTTCTGCTCTGGTCCAAATTCAAAGGGTGTCTCTTTCCTTGTCAGTCTTCGCAGTGGTTCAGATAAAGTGGCAAAGTGAGGTATGAACTGGCTGCTGTAATTGGCTAAACCCAGAAAGCTACGTACATCTGACGCACTCTTTGGTTCTTCCACCTCTAGTACTGCTTTAACACGATCTGCTGTAGGACCAATGCCTTTTTCTGAAAGCAGCATGCCCATGAACACCAGCCTGTCCGTGTTGAACAAACATTTCTCAGCATTTAAAGTGAGACCGCACTCTTGCAGACGCTCTATAGTTTGGTGGAGTTGCCTGTTGTGTGTTTCTATGTCGGGACCATACACCTCAATGTCATCCGAAATGTTTTCGACACCTTCAATACCTGCCAAGGCTGAAGCGATTTCATGCTGATATTGTTCACTGGCAGAACAGACCCCAAAGAGTAAGCGCTTGTATCGAAACAAACCATCAGGTGCAGCAAAGGTTGTGATTTCCCTGGATTCTGGGCTCAACTCCAACTGGTGGTACCCCCATTTAAGGTCTTATTTACTGAAGACCTTAGAGCCATTCGTTGTATGTAACACCTCATCAACTGTAGGAATTGGATATCGTCTTCGCATAATGGCTTGGTTTGCCTGTCTCATGTCCACACACAGGCAGATGTCCCCGTTGTTCTTTGGAACAATCACCACAGGGTTGACCTAGGGGGCTGGACCTTCCACTGGTTCAATTATTTCCATGTCCAACAGTTCTGTGGTCTTATCTCGGATCTTTCCTCTCAAATTAAATGGCACCCTTCTATAAGGCTGTGCAATAGGTTTTACAGTGGAGTTTATATCCAGGGATATCTGTTTGTTCTTCAGTTTTCCGACACCCTCAAATACCTCTGGGTACTGCTGTTTTAAATTGTCAGCTTTACTTGTTACCATAGCAATGTTAATGCCAACTTTTAACACCCCCAGTTCTGTGGCTGTGATCTTTCCAAGCAACGACATCCCTCTACCTTTAATCACCAAGACTTCAGCTTTGGTGGATCTATCACAAACACTCACTGTGCACTTAAAACTACCCTTAACTGGCAGTGGCTGACTAGACGCATATGGGTATAGCTTCTTGTCTGGGGTAGCCACTTGTGATTCACATTTCACTCCCTTCACCTTAAGCTGTTCCCACGTCGCCTCGTCAATAATGTTGCTGCTCGCCCCAGAGTCTATTAACAGCCTGAGGTTTACTCCTCCTACTTGTACGGTGACCATTTCTGAGTGTCCTCCTTCTGTAATACTAAATGTCCTGCTGGGGCCCAGGGTCATTGTTTTTGGGTCCCCCCCCCCAACCTGGCGAGCGTATGACTTTGTCTTGCGAACTTTTTCAAAATTATCTTTCCCGCGACATTTCCTGCATGTTTTGCCCTTTGCTGGGCACTGGGGATCACGACCGAAATGTCCCAATTAATGTTATTACTCACGAAAAAACAACACAGACACAATTTGTGGGCCAAGTTGGGCAGGGAATATGCCGGCAAGGCTCGGATGAAACCACCGACCGGAGGGACCGGATGAGGGGCCTCGGCACATGTCGCCACACCGAGGGGGTGCCTCATGCCTGTGCTGCAAGGCGGGCATGGTGGCTGGCATAATGTCCTGGGGCCAAGTTAACCCAGTCCAGCAGTAGAACAACATGCCCCCTCCCTGACGGGGCTTCAGCACAGGGCTGAAGGGGTGCCGCAGGCAGCAATTCCCCGCCCCTAGTTTATTACACCTTACAGATTAACCTGGTAAGAAAGTACAGCAAGGGTTTTTTTTTTGTTTGTTTTTTGATAGATGGGAACACCAGAGTAAGACTAATGCCATAAACGGGAGGGGGGGAGGGATAACCTCTGAAAATTTGGTATTGCTGCACGCAACGAAGGCAGAAATGAAATGCCTTTGGATTACAAAATTAAAATTATCAATAGAGTCACCCTCTGTGATAGCAAGAGGATGACTGTTCCAGAATCTGGGAACTTCAACAGCAAATGCCCGGTCTCCAAAGGTCTTGCACCATGCAGGTGTAAGGAACCTTGAGAAGACCCAGGTGTCACTGCGTAGGGAGTAGCGTCCCAGAGTCTTGACTTGCAAAAGATCCTGCAGACACATTGGCGGCATGCCCCTGAGATCTTTGAACACAAGAGGGGCTATTTGTTCAAAAAGGGATTACTTAAGCTATCGTTGCTCAGACGTTCAAGACTTTGCTCGTTCACCATTCCGTAGATTGAACTGACGTGGCAACGTGCGAAACAGATGCAACGAATAAACCATCACCTTGGATACTGCTAGCTGCAGCGCACATGCACGTGTAATAGTGTTAAATGTGATAGCCGAACGAATGCAACACTGTTGTTCACATCTTAGAACAAAAGAAACGTTGGATGATGTTGAAGACGATGTTTGATGGAAATCAAACTTTGTTCAACAACTTCCAACATCATACAACATGGTGGCCAAACGAGTGCAACATCTTCGATTCAACAATGTTGGATGAAGGTACTTTAACATGTTCCGTGAACCCATTTAGCCAGGCCTTAACAGCAAGAAACGTAATAATGGACGAAAGCAAAACTCTACCCTAAGCCTGCCCATGCAGTGTCAGTCTTCAGTGTCACCAGTCCCCCATTTGTGGGTTATTTTTTAAGGATATGTAATGATGATTATGATAATGATGATGATGATGTTATAACAGGGTTTGCGATGTCTTGCCCTTTGCTTTTACTGTAAACCCCCTGTTTGTGTTGTAGCTTGCTGCAGAGAAAACTCGACAGATGGGTTTATTTATTTATTGAAATGTCCTTCGAAATAGTCAGAAATGGCATTTCTGAGACCCTAAATTTAACAATTCTCTGGGGGGCCATGCCCCCAGACCCCCCTACTTTGGAGTGCCTTTGGCGCTTGAAACATCCTTTGTGTGCGTGCACCTTCAAAATCTCACTCTACGCCCCCGGTTATTTTCTAGATTGGACATGAATTGAGCCATTTTTCGATTTCTGGCTTGTCAACAGTTATAAAGACTAAATTCTCGAGAAATATTTGGAAATATGTGGATCAGATCATTGGACTGATTCACCAGATTGTTGATGTGGTTCCTGTACAACTGAGAAAAGAATTGCCATTTCAAAATCACAGACCAATTCACAATATCTTTTATTCTTGGTCTTTTTATACAATTTTTCATTACCACTAGTGATATGGTTTTTGTTTAAAAGATGTAGGTTGTTTTTGGACAAGATGGCACAGAGGAGTTTTTTATTTTTACTTAAGGTCTTATTTTTACATTTGAATGTATTCAGCGTGGCAAGTAATTTCAAGTGGAAAAGGTAGTGCAGTAGATGCAATAGAGTCTGGCTGTACAGTGTGTGAGGAACAGCAGTGTGATGGCACTGTTGGATTTGGTGGAAGGTATGTGTAATCATGCCTACATGTATACTTAAAGCAAAGATGTCATAAAGTAAAGATGTCATGAATTAAGTCTAGCTGGAAAATTAAACGAGACTTACTTGTAAGTAATAATGAAGTTTAATTGAGGTTCTGTCACAGGATGACAAAAGGCAACAGATCACATGATATAGCACAGTGTTTGCATGTATTGGGTGCATCAAAAGTGTTGGAGACAGAGCCACAAAGAAAAACCATTTTAAATGTCCATATCACCACCAAACACCAAGAACTAGGGTGGGTGTGCTAGTGGAGTGCATGTGATCTCTCGCCATTTGTCTCGTTCAGTTTTCCAGTTCTATCGGATCACCAGAAGGCGGAGATTCCATGAGACTTTAAAGTGTTGATGCACCAATACTATATTCACTGGCACAAACCTTAGTCCAAATTCAGTATATTTAAGTTCAGTCCTAAACAAAAGGCATCGTCTCGAGGCTCTGGGGAATGAATATAGACATTTGCACGAGTTTATTCCCCAGAGCCTCAAGATGATGCCTTTTGTTTAGGACTGAATTTTATACATCAAAACTGGACTATTCAGGGGTTAAAAATCATGCTTGAAATTAGGGGGTGCTGCTTATCTGCGCGTGCGGCCTATACAGGAGTTTTTACAGTAAATGAACCACACCCGGGCTTATTTCAACCTGCTGCTGTTAATTAGGCACAAAAGAAATAGTTTTTCTTACATAGGCCCCCTTTCCCTATTCAATGTTGGAAGGTAACAGAACAATTTCCCACTAAAACCCTGCACAAAATTGAATCATGGGGGTGGGGAGAGAATCAAAGAAGATGTCATAAGTGCTAGCCTTCCCAACAGTTTAGTCTAGATATGATTGTAGATGAATGTTTCAAACAACTCCAACATCCCATATCTTAGTGTACTTAAGTGTAGGTTGTCATTCAGAAACACCTTTCATAAATTGTTGCAATTTATTAGTGCCAAAACACTCTCCACCCACCAGGACAATAATTGCAGACAAAGCAGAGAGTTATTGGATAATTGTGCATACTGGCCAGCATATTGTTTTCACCCACATGATCAGCAAAAAAAGAAGTTTATGACGGCAACCAAAGAAATTTACGGGTTAGGTGCACTTGAAACATGACTGCTGGCCAGTAGGATGGAGGAAGTTATGCATAATTATCCCATAATGCTGAGCATATCAGAAGATAACATGGTAGTGACAGAAGGATACCCTGACACAGGGCATACATGTACCATCAGGTAGTGCTTAACAAGTTCTGGGTGAGGATCAGAATTCAAAGTTGGTTGCAGAGATGTTGTTGGAGACTTGGGAACATCTGAGTTTGCCAAAGTGGAGTAATCATTGTATTCTGTGCTTTGGTGTTGAGTAATTTATTTTTTGTGGGCATCTTGGAAAGAGGCCAAAAGGCAGAAAGAAATAAAAATTGTAACTGCTCCAGTTGATGGTAAACATGTAATGAAAACTATATTGAAGGCTTTCCTTTTTAGTTTAATTGTTAAATTTGATTCCTTTTCAATTCACTAATTAAGCTTCCTTTCACCCTTTACGTCATTAGTTTAACACCTTTGAGTTTTTACACTTCTTGTGGACTTTAATTGTGTTAGCTTAGTTTTTAGTTACCCTGCGTGTGTGTAGTATGGAGCTTGTCAGCGCTTATAATAATTTAGCACAAAGTTACCTTTGACTGTGCAGTGCAAGCGGGAACCGATGTGTAAGTGAAACGTTTATGTTAGTCCTTAAAGAAAGGTCATAGTGTAGTATTTTGACTTAGTAAAATCGCAGTTTCTGTAGGTTCATTTGCTTTAGTTTTACGCATGTCACACCTCAGTTTTAAGGTTCTATTTTGTTTCCTTCAATATTATTGAGAGACTTTCTGTAATTTTCATTCCTTGTAGTTTAGGTTTCTGTTTTATATAGCTCTTCTATAGGATTTTGTGCATCTTAAGTCATTTTTTTTCTTGTTTCAATATCATAGTGGCAACCCCAAAAACATCTGTTGCATCAAAGTTATGATCGGAATATCCACTATTTTTCGTATGCGATTCCTATTTTTTATTTCTTTAGCACTTAGTGATTAGTTTATTGATTACGTTGTGTTTCAGTTTAGGTTGGAATATTGTAGATTAAAATCAACGCTAATCAAAGTTGGTTCTCTGTGATACTTTTGACCTTATTTGACAACCGCTATCCAGCTCATCACGATACGTTTGGCTTGTGACTCCGCGCCTTTCAACAGACGCCGTGAGCGGCACTACAAAACACATCTGGGCACGATTTGGATCCCTGTTCCAAGAGTAAAAACCACGGATTGGATAATTCAATTAATTTCAAATAGATCAAAATCCAGCCCTGGGTAGTGTGACGGTTTGTTCTACATCCACTTATGATGGTGCGAAAACATGCAATGTTTTCATGAGCACTAGTATTTAACTGTCCAGCAACATGAACAGCTGAAAGCCAAATGTGCCTTGATATACACCATTCCCAAATTTGAACAGCCAATCAATCAAGGTCTTTTGAGCTATATTTATATGTGGCAATTGACCATCTAGCTTAAAAATATTTTAAGGCACAGAAAGCTGCTAGTAATTAAATGATTTTCGGTCACCTCCATTCCTGTTTTCTGTGTGCCAAACACTGCATCCCATCTCCGTTTGGATGGAACTAATTGACTGGTGACCCTGGGGTTGTCATGGCGAATGTCCCATTTTCCTAGATGGAACCATGGTAAGGACCTGTTGGTGGGCTGAATTTCCACTGGATGCCTTGTGTAGAGCAGAAGTTCATGATAGATTCTTGCATGTTTTGTTGCTGGAGACATTGCTCAAGTTCCTTTAATTCTTTGTTTGCACAATGGCAGCAGGATGCATTGTCGCTCCAGATTTGAACCGGTTTCCCTCTTCTTGAAATGGAACGGCAAAGGGCAGCAAGAAATGCTTCAGCTGTCAGGTTCAACACTAATTCAATATGACAGGATTCGGTTGCTAGACATACAAAGATGGCTACATAGAGCTTGAAATAGGTTGGTCTTCGTGTTGTTCCGATCTTGAGATTCAGAGCTCCTTCATAATCAACTGAAACCCTTTCATTACCAAAGCTTGGAAGAAGACGTGCAGTTGGTAGTTGACCCATGAGTTGTGTGACAACCTGTGGAGGGGTGCATTGACATGCCACGCATTGGCGTGTGCACTTGCGTACAGCTCTGTGTGCACCAACAATATGGTAGAGATCTTGAAGAGATCCTAGAGTGAGCTTTGGAGCAGCATGACATAGACGGTTTTTTCTATGAAGGATCAGTGCATGGTGAGAATGATAGTCTTCCAGTGACTGGGAGAGATGTCCACCTACTCTTAATAGACCATTTGCATCAAGAAATGGATTTCATGGTTGTAGAATTGGACAAAGGGAGTGTTTTCCCCTTCTGAAGTGCTTTCACTGTTTCTGGAAAGATCTTAGCTTGTGCTTGTTTGAACAACCAAGTTTTGGCTTTAGACAATTCAGACACAAAGGTGAGATGAGAGCAGGTAACAACACAAAATACCCAAGCAGTAACTCTCAGGAGATGCATGTAGTCAGAGTATCTTTCAATGTCGATCACAGGTTTGGCTTTATTAGGTGCAGTGGTTACTTGAAGAGTGACTTCCTTTTGCTCTTTGAGCTGCAAGCTTGCTTCATCAGTGCCTGAGGAGTAAAGAGTCTCCAATGAAGGAGGGGCAGAAATCTTGGAATGCCAATCTGAAGGATCTTCTTTCAACCAACTGGGACCATTCCACCAGAGATTGTGGTGAATAACTTCTCCTGGTGGAATGCCACGCGATCCAACATCAGCTGGGTTTTCTTCGCTGATGACAGGAGCCCATTTTTAAGGGGGAACATTTTCTTGAATTTTTCCGATTCTGTTTGCTTTGAAGTTCTTGAAATGCTGACTTCTACCATAGATCCAATAGAGAACAATGATACTGTCAGTGAAGGCATAAAGATTGCAGGTTGGGATGGCCAAGATTTCTTGGAGATGCTTCATGAGTTGTGAGAGCAAATGAGCTCCACAAAGTTCAAATCGAGGTAAAGTAACCTTCTTGATTGGTCCGACACACGTTTTGCCATAACAAGGGAAGTGGAGACTCCGCTGGCAATGTCAAGGCTTTTTAAGTATGCAGCACTACAGTAGGCCCTCTCGCTGGCATCCGAAAAACCTATTAATTGACCAATGACAATCACACTGCTGACTGGGGTGTAACAGCGTGGAATGCGGATGTTTGAGATTTCAGGGAGCTGTGTTCTCCAATTTAGCCACTCTTTCTGAATGTCTGGTGGGAGGCTTCATCCCATGTTGTGCCTCTTTCCCAGAGACGCTGGAAGATTATCTTTGCTACAATGGTGGCACACGAGATGAGACCAAGGGGGTCAAAGATCTTTGCTGAATCAGACAATAATTCATGCTTGGTAATAAGTGATTCTTCAGTGGATAATTCAGTGGAAGAGAATCGGAAGTAATCTTGATTGAAATTGTACTCCATTCAAGAGTTTTGACAAAGACGTCAGACTTTCCAAGGACAGAAATGTTCTTTGTGCTTCTGATATCTGGGGAGATTGAGTTCAAAACTTCGGGTGAGTTTGAGTCCCATTTGTGAAGTTTGAATCCTCCTCTGTTAAAGAGGTCCTGAAGCTGATGATGAATTGAGATGGCTTCTTGCTTTGTTTCCACTGAGGGAAGGCCATCGTTAACATAGAAGGACTCTTTAATGGCCTTTGCAGCAAGGGGGAGCTCGGATTCATTTTCCTTTACAAGGCACAGTAATAACAATAATAATAATAATAATAATAATAATAATGATAATAATAATAATAAATTTAGTACTTGTGGCTGGTGTGATGCCAGCTATGTTGGTTACACGTGTCAACATCTCTACCAACGGATCGATGAGCATAAAAGATCTGGTTCAATATTCAATCACAGCCAAAGTCAACATCAATCAAGAACAATAACATCTGACATGTTTCGCATTCTTAAGAAATGCTCATGCAAACTTGATTGTCTTGTGTATGAAATGTTCCTTATTCGCGAGCACAAACCATGTCTGAATATCCAAAGTGACTCGGTAAAGGCAAAACTTTTCATCTAGCCTCTAGGGACTTTGAACTTAATCTTGAACATTAATATTCGAGTTATCTGTAAAATATTATATTTGACCTGATGATGGTGTCATGAGGACACCGAAACGTTGTCTTTAATAAGTATGTTTCTACCCGTAATTTTTGTCATCAAATCCATTACATTATCATGTTTGATAGATACATAGTCAAGTCAAAAAGTCAATATCATTGTCCAAAAAGATATGTCTCAAGTTCAGTAGAGAGTTTGTCGCTAAGAATGCAACACTTGCAATTCCAAAGGTGAATCTTGTCATTTGATAGTCCACGATTGGGTTAGTATGAATCTCTCCACAAGAACCGGTGAAAGTCCCTGTCTTCTGGTGCCAAGGTGACGGCATGGTACATCTTTGGGAAAAATCAGTGGTGACCACATAGGGATGTTTTCGGAATCAAATGAGGACATCATTAAGTGGAGCATGGACAGTCAGTCCTACAAGGAGCTGATCATTAAGAGAGACACCAGATGTGGTTCTCATTGATCCATCAAATACGACGTGTAGGTGGGTCGAGGCTTACTCCTTGTAGACAGCATGATGGGCTGAGTAAAATGAATCTTGGGCAGGTTTGTTGAGATCAGCATCTGGAACTCTTTCTGCATGGCCCAATGTGAAGTACTCATCCATGACCTTTGAATAATCTTGAATTGATCAAAGCGCCGAAGATGACGTTCAAGGGATAGGAAGCATCGTAATGCCATGGGTCGTGATTCTCCCAGGGGGGGACCCTGTGGCTAGAATATGAGCTTGACTACAAAGCGGCCAGTTTCATCACTCTTATGGCTTTGGTCAAAGTCTTGTACAACTAACTTGTCAGTTGGCGTTAGAGGTAACTCATCCCCACGGGTCTTTTCAGAGTCAATTTTACATTACAGAATTATAAACTAAGTACATGACAATGATAAAAGAAAGTGAAAGTTACTAAACTTAAGCAAGCATTAAGCAGTCATTAAACAGTCATTAAGAGCGGCTCCGCCTAAATATCGACTAAACCGGGAAATAGCCAAAAAATGGAATTTCTTCAAACTCCCCCAGAATGAAGTTCTTAGGGCACTAGTTACAAAAATATCATTTTAAGTTCGTTAAATCATTTAGTGTTTTCATTAACGAACTTTTTCTTCCCGATGGCCAAAATCGGCCAAAATCGATCGAAAATAGACGGCATATTTAGAGACTCGTAACATCGAAAGTAAAGATTATCATTAAAAACTAATTGTACGTCGCATTTCTACTCTCTTTCTTGTATATTTAGAGCTATTTGGATCGCGATTTGATTAGAAATCAAACATTTCACGAAATTTTGAAACCTTATGGCTTAAGACAGCTGAACGAGAAGTGAATATTTAGCCTATTTTCAGCTGCTCAAAAGGCGTTCTGATACATGGATTTCCCCAAAACGGTTTATACAGTCTGAAAGGGCATGATTTCTTCTTCAAATTAGTGAAATAAAATTTTTGGGTAATTAAAATCGTGAGCGCTGAAAAGGCGAAGTAAATGCAGTTCTACTTCCTGAAAACGTGACCTTTGACCTAAGCGTCACGAACGTGACAACAACAATAGACAGCAGATGTTTCGTTAGTTTTAAACATTTTCAAATGAAATCGGTCCGAAACAGTTACTGCAAGAAACTGGTAGAAGTACGGAATCTTATGGTGTCTACGAAGGAGTTAAAAGTCGCATTTCTGACACAAAATAACTTCGTTCGTTAATAGCATTAATAAACGAGCTTCAATAAAATTTGCGAAGTTGCGATGCGTTTTATGTAGCTGATACTCACCTGAACGTTTTATTTACAGCAGATGTCGACTCGTTTTCTTGGAAAAACGTTCGGAAGAAACTAAATTCAGATTTCGCCATCTTTGCAAGTACCAATGTGTAAATTCCCACCTGCAGCTGCCGAGCGCTGATAATCGTTCACCAGAGAAAAACAACCTGACTGCACAGTTGCCATCAGCAACCCCAAAGTAACATTCTCTCAAAATGTAAAGTGAAATAATGTTGGACTATTGACTGCCTTTCAGGACTAAATTAGAAAGCAGATTCAAGCTTCATTAGCTTTTAAAATTGCTTAAATTTATTTGTTTGCGTCGACTTTATTCATTTCATATATTATTAAATTAAAGTGAGTATGCGTTCCAATATTGACAGGTGTCGCAAATTTTCGGATAAATGTCGGTTGCAGCATTGGAAACAAGTCGCGAGGAGTTAACGACATAAAACTTATCAGCGGTTTCTGGATTTACTATCCTTGCCTTTTTTATCTGAAGAGAAAAGGAAAGAGGTCCAGGTCTAAAAAATTTCGTGACTTACGTGGTGTGGGCTCGTTAAGCGCCATGGCGTTCTGTGGATATTCAAAATATGTTGGGGGAAATTGCGGTGAAAGCCCAGATCGTCCGGCTACTGATCAGGTAGTAAGAATTGGTGACTGCAGCAAGGATATCAAGGGCCATCTCAAAACATGCGGCGTTTCAGAATCTGCTTTGAATTCGGAAGCAAGGCTTCTGCTGGCCCGGGCAGGTAAAGTCTAAAACTAGTCAACTATGTAACCTTCAGAATTAAATTTCACTTATCTGACCATTTCTTTCATTACTGTCAATGATAGGCATCTTTGATGAGAACGAGATCTCTTTGAATGTTACTATTTGCCCAAGACACCGCGATTTATTTGGGCTAAGGTGGCGAAGCAACCAAAAAACGTGCTCAATTCCAAATTCATGGGCAGCGCATAGGACTACTAATGTGAAGGGTGAACGTGGAGTAACCCTTGAACAGTCTCGTCGTCTCTTCAAGGCCACCGACATCGTAACCCCGGTTGGTTCAAGTAAGTTGCGTGAAATTAATCATCCTAGCCACACTGTTGTCCTGGCTTTGCAGGACAATTTTCAAGATGTAACTTCAGAGAAGTAATAGCTAATAGCGTTATATCTTGAGGTGGGGGGGGGGGGGGTGGGAGGGAGGGAAGAGGCGGTTTTCAACGGAGGAACGGTACAAATTTTCACAAGGTCCTTTTTTCGTGGAAGGTTATATTTTACTTTGTACAACTGTAGAAACATGTGTGGGAGGCCGGTGAAATTTTTAAGACAAGTCCAAGCAGTCCAAGAATGAATTAAATGTACGTTGTATCTTATAGCATTATTGTGCGAAAAGAGATACATTTTATTCTTCCTTTCTTCATTGCGCAAGGGGGTGGGGGGGGGAGGGGGAGCGATAATTTCGAAACACTGATTGCACTTACATACCTCGAAGCCCAGAATTTCTTTTATTCTTTAGCTGGCAATGTGCAAAATAGCTCAATTAAAACAATGGTAAATTAGTTCACAGTCATATGTCCGCAATGTCGGAAGAGACTCGACCAGAGCAACATTGAAATGGAAGATTCTCCAGGAGCGCAAGCAGCAGCGTCCTTAAACACGCAAGAAGCAGCCGCCGACGTATGCCACCCTCGATTGGATGAGGTAAGGATAAGATACGACCAACAAGTAAAAGCCTGACAGTGACATTTAAACTAACCTACAAAGAGCCCCGTCTGTTTAATTTACCAAGCAATTCGTAGTTAAACTGAAGCTCTGCAGAAAGGCGAATGGCAAAAAATCCACTATTACAAATAACTGAGCTAAAATTCTTGCCATCGTTTCTCTTGAATTTTTATGGGTACATGCTGTCATTGTGAGACCTTCAACCAGACCATAACAGTGTTATCGTATTATTTATATGCCAATTGTAAAATTGATATTGGTTTTTTCTAGCAACTATGCCAAGTAATATCACATTTTGTTACACGACTAAGTTAGTTCAGAGGGCGAATAACTAAAATCAGCAAATCGGATAGCTCCATTGCAGGTCCAATATTCTCTCAGTATTGGACTGGGAACTGTCCCGAATGATCCCGCACGATCACTTTTGAAAATTTGTTGGTTCTTTTATGGCCGGCTTACGTTTTCCTAAAAGAACTTGCTTTAGACGAAAAAGATTCCTTTCATTTTTCTTGCAACTCTCTGTCCCTTTTATTTTAGTAACATCAGACCAAAGTATACGCCTGTTTCGGCTCCCGATCAAAATCGCGCGCTTGAAGTATGAGATGTTTTTCCAGTCCTTCATCATGGCATTTCTTCGTAACAATTTTCAGTCGTGTGGTCAATCTCTTTTTGGTTAAGCTTGGTCGGAACCGTACTGGTAGGATATCGTCCCCATGACCTAAGGCCGGTATTCCCCTAGTACGAGCCTCGCGCTTGCTGAATAAGAAATATGTAAGTTATTAGAGCAGGATCTAGCCCACTAATGCTATTGAAACTCCATATTTCAGGAAGCAAGCTCTGCTGAGGACAGCAATTTATCGGCCATATATACAGGAATGATGGAGTTGAGATTAGACGGCAGCGACGAGGAGTCAACACAAGTGCGAGCTGAAGAGCATAGTGAACAGTACTTACGAAGGAAGCAACTCAACAAATTTCTGGAAAGTTGTAACGTAGAGAAATTAACTCAACCCAGGAAGAGGTGGGAAGAGGCGGGCCCACGTACGCGAAAAAATCACGTAAAAAAGGCAAAAGATGTCATTGTATAGCAGCTTTGGATGTGATTATGCCAGGGGATGCAGCATATTTATGGGATGCACTGCAGTCGTCAATGCTTGTGGACAAAGAGCTTGGATCTGCAGTTGGTGACGACCACAAATACCTTGAAGCCCTGGCAGAAAAATACAAAAATGCATCCTCGTGGGATACAAGAAGGCAAGTTTTGTCGATAATGGCTGATCAGTCCCTTTCAAACGCCTTCAGAGGTACTTGCCTGGTATCACTGAGTACCGAGTGAAAATTGCTCGCCAGCACAAAAATGTGTTTGGTCGGGGCGTTCCCCTTCCATTGAAGTATAGTCCCCGAATGCGAGTAGATCCTAGCCAACTTGACCATATTTTGACATTTATAACGAGTCCGCACATCATACAAGAACTCCCATTTGGACAGAAATACATGAAGTTATCAACTGGTGAGGTTGTGGAGACACCTAATGTAATTCGTAATATGATTCCGGAACGAATTGTAATCCAGTATACCCAATACTGCGAAGAAGCCGGATTCCAGCCTTTTGGACGCACAACGATGTTAACCATCCTCTCAAGCTGTAGTGCCACTGTGAGAAAGTCGTTGCAGAGTATCGACTACATTGCCGCACAAGGAAGTAAGGCCTTTGACGATCTTTGCCATGTGGTGAGGAGACTAGAAGAATGCAGGATATTGAAGAGAGATGTCGCTGGACAATGGAAAAGTTGTCTGAAGAACGGGAAGCACTATCTAAAGTCGGATTATAAGGTATTCAAGAATTAGCATCATTAATTAAATACATCGTGCCTGTAACAGCGTAGCTTGCTCCCAACCCCTTTGTATGCAACTACTCACAAATGCCCAAATTGTGTTTAAACTTGACTGATTTTCACTCACTTTCCTTATATTTATTATCAAACATGTTTGAATACCAAGCAGAGCAGAATGCAATAGAACAAACTGAGCTTCGAAATAAAATCCTTTAGCGCAATTTCCTCCCTGGTTCTCAGTACCTTTTAGCAGACTGCGACAAATTCGCCGTTACTGTATCTTTGGTCTATTTCAGTAGCCGTAACAAAATCTAGTGTGCATTGTTTCTCTCCATTTATGAGCTACTGTAAATTATTTTACTTAGTCACATAATATCTGTTGTCTGTTTTTATCAGGTGCACGTATCTCTCTCCTCGCCTGTGGCTGACCACTGTAGTGCATACGCTTTGAGCGATGAAAAAGATCCTTTGTTCAGCAGCTCAAGTGATCATTATCATGGTAATTCATGCTCCCAATGCGAAGAATTGAAAACTAAAATATCTGACATCCAGGCATACTTAAAACGAGAAGATCTGGGACTACCGGATAAAGAGTTGGATGACTTGCGTCATATTTGTGACCAAGCATTTCAAAATGTTCTGTCCTGGAAGGCCCATCAACTGAGAAGTAAAATTCAGGACTCTGCCAGAGTAGAAGTACTTGACCAACTAGACGAGTCATCCGTCATGATCACTTAGGACTGGGCCATGAAATTTTGCCCACAGAAATACCGTGAATCTCAAACTGACTGGTTTGCAAAGAGGGGCATTTCTTGGCACATAAGTGTGGTTGCAAGGAAACATCAGGGAAATCTAAAGAGTCAGTCCTTCGTGCACATTGTCAAAAACTGCACTCAAGATAGCTCGGTGGTTATCCGCATGATGGAACACGTATTGCGCACACTGAAAACGGAAAATCCTGAACTCACCACAGCATTCTTCCGGAGCGATAACGCCGGATGCTATCACAATTCAACCATGCTAGCTGCGTGTCGTTCCATGGGGGCTGCCACTGGAATCACTCTTTCTAGAGTGGACTTTAGTGACCCTCAAGGAGGGAAAGGTCCTTGCGACCGCAAAGTAGCCACCATCAAAGCACATGTCCGCAGATTTATAAATGAGGGGCACGATGTTCAAACTGCGGAGGACTTTGAAACTGCGATGCTATCAGCCGGAGGATTCACTGGGATCAGAGTGGCTGTTGTTGATTCATTGGGAATCAAGGAGAACCCCATCAAATGGGATGGCATAAGCTTGATTAACAACCTACAGTACACGGGCACAACGATAACAGTATGGCGATCCTACAACGTGGGCAGTGGAAATACAGTGGACAAACAGCTACCAACAGGGGCATACATCAGCGACTGCTCAGTTCTGGCATGCTTCTGGATGACTATGAAAAAAATTATAATTGCTTCAATTAGCTATTTTGGAGATTGCCAACAAAAGAATAAAGCCTGATTCTGATATCCAGCCGACCTACCTGCGACGTAGTCGCCGGTTCCAACTGACAACGTTTCAGCGATCTGTTCAAGTGGGTCCCCGACTCGTCTGCTATGGACGTACTCAAATTGCCGCAAAATGTAAACCGAATTGGCGCAATTTCCAACCATTCCATCTGAAAATATGGATAGTACGGGTCTGGCGGTGCTTGATATATGAACACAGCCAATGGAATTACTTATAATCTGGTCGTATTACCAGATCATCTCTTCCAAAGCCAGTCTTTTCTTTATGTACTTGGAGAAGTTTGTTCAGATGTTGTTGTATCTTTGCTGAGCGGAGGCAACATCAATCTTCAGTGTATTAGCGAGTGCTTGCCAAGAATTTTTCTTTACTCTTTGTTCTTTATATTCATGACAGGACGTGTCACATATAGCCCGGTACGCTCTTATTTCGTCCACGAACATTCAGTTTCTGGGTACATCCTCACGTGTGACTTCCTCCGCCATTTTGAAAGTAAGGAATAGTGCGAAAAATCGAGTTGTTATGTCATACATTGCGTCCGCAATTGATTTTCATCGCCGACGGCTGCTCAGGTAAACGAATTCGCAGGCAAGCCGGCGGTCAATGCCTGGGACAGATTATGATTCGCCGATAAATGTTCACTTATACCCCAGGTATGTCCGCGGCATGAGAGGACCAGGCTTAAAAGATATCGCGGGCGTGCAGTGTTTCGAAATTGTACCCCCCACCCCGTCTCCCCCGCTTCCTTTTCTCCCAAGTAAATGGCAAGTATGGAAATCGAAAAACCGCCAATAGATTCTATTGCATTACCTTGTCGCAACTTGTTTCGATGCTGAAACCAAAATTTATCCGAAAATTTGCGACACCTGTCAATATTCGAACGTGAACTCACTTTAAATTAATTTAATAATGTATCAAATAAATAAATGAAGTCGGCGCAAACAAATAAAGTTAAGCAATTTAATTTAAAAGGTAATGAAGCTTGAATCTCCTTTCTAATTTAGTCCTGAAAGGCAGTCAATAGTCAAACATTATTTCACTTTACATTTTGAGAGAATGTTACTTTGGGGTTGCTGATGGCAACTGTGCAGTCAGGTTGTTTTTCTCTGGTGAACGATTATCAGCGCTCGGCAGCTGCAGGTGGGAATTTACACATTGGTACTTGCAAAGATGGAGAAATCTGAATTTAGTTTCTTCCGAACGTTTTTCCAAGAAAACGAGTCGACATCTGCTGTAAATAAAACGTTCAGGTGAGTATCAGCTACATAAAACGCATCGCAACTTCGCAAATTTTATTGAAGCTCGTTTATTAATGCTATTAACGAACGAAGTTATTTTGTGTCAGAAATGCGACTTTTAACTCCTTCGTAGACACCATAAGATTCCGTACTTCTACCAGTTTCTTGCAGTGACTATTTGGGACCGATTTCATTAGAAAATTTTTAAAACTAAGGAAACATCTGCTGTCTATTGTTGTTGT
>NC_090872.1:40752099-40764599 GCF_036669935.1 Montipora foliosa
AAAAGAAGGAAAACTGTTTCACAGTTTTGCCCTGCAAAAACATCCTGTTATGCCGTCTCTTCAATGCACTTATATTTGAGAATCCCCAGTAAACTTGAGATGTTTTGAAGTTATAAAAAATATTGCAGTCAGTTAAATATGACTAGACTCTAACTGGTCAGGTGAGGGTTCACCACTGTTTTGAGTTGACTATTCCCTATGTATTAAATTTCAAGTTTCAGTTCACTGCACCCAACATACTTCCCTTTTCATTGTCATAGTGAAAAAATTAAATTCTTCCCCTTACTGTTTAGTGTTACTCACAATGTTGGAGCTGTTGGATGTCTTAAGCGGGTGAAGAGGGCCATTTCAGTGGCACGCAGTGTTATGGAACACACTACAGAGACTTTTTTGGTTGGAGATGATGGTATGGCATCTTTTATAGTTTCACAGTGCTCTTCATCATGCACATTTCTTTCTGAAGGGGAAGTGGTTTTCTTAACTGACTTAGCAAAGTATTGTTAAATAAAGAGGTATCCCAGGGTCTAAAATTGTGGCCAGCTGGTCGCCAGTGCGACTGAAAGTTGAGCCTTGGTGGCCAGAAATTTCCAGGCTGGTCAACAGCTGGTGACTGATCATGAAGTTGCTCAACCTCGTGTCCGACTAAGTCAACGATTGAAGAAATAATTTATTTTTATATCCAAACAATTCATGCACTGTTCTAGCTCAAAACTGGAAGAATGATTTCCATAAAATTACCCACTTGAAACTTATCTTCCATGCAATTGTCCATGATATTTTGCCCCAGAAATAAATTACTTACCTACCTACATGTACAACATGCATAAAGACATGCTTTCATTTTTTTGGTTGGCTAATAGACTGAAATGTCTGCTGGCAGGCCTCACAAGTTTGTGAGTTATTTATATAAAGAGTGAGTTAACGAACAAATTCAATTAAAGTGTATCATGGGCATCCGAATTGGAAGCAGTTAATTTAGCAATGTCGAGCAAAGATAATCTGGGTACAACATTGGTACCTGATAGCGATAAAAGTCAAGTGCCTGTGGGGTTGCCCCGGAGGAGATATTGAAGATTCTTTTTGACTGATACATTAACAATAAACTTGTGGTTGATTTGAGAGTGATGTCCCCAATCTTCTTCAGGAAATAAAAGATGGATTACCGGTATACAAAGCATCCATATGTATAGAAGGATTTTGACAAAGTTTGTATGATCTCCTTTATATTAACTGCAAATTTCTTGTTTGCAATATTGGTTTATAAGTATTAAAATAACATTACAATACCAGCAGGTACATACCCTTTAAAACGGATGTGGAGGGGTCTAGACTGATAAATCATATACAGTACCACAATAACCATACAGTAACTCTAAGAGTATTGATATCAAGTGAAATGTTCAATTTGATTCATGAGTGGCCTGGCATTGACAATTCGCTTGACTCTTCATGAGTTAAAGCCCTTGTATGGCGCGCATGGCAAGTAGTTTGCTACCCCGCCTTTGTACTGGATAAGTACATGCCTAACGAAACAGGTGTCCAATCTTGAAACTTGAAATTTCGTTTTAGTGGAAACGCATTGAAAGGTTTAATTGCAAGTCTTTGACCCTTTTTACATCATTCGCAAGTAGGCAATATGAATGCTTGAAGCACTGCTTAGAAATGAATTTTATTTCGTCATTGGTCTACATGTACGTCAGTACAAAGTCACATGAGATAGAGCACGCGAAACCAGAGCTTACAGTTGAGTGTTGTTTTTCAGAGCTTCAAGTCAAGGATTTGAACTAACAACAGATTTTCGGATTTTTTCTATGGTATGGAAGCCTATAATTATGGAAAAACAACAAAGATGCCCTTTTGAGGAAAAATATTGTTTCAACTGTCTCAACCTTTTGGGCTAAAGAAATCCATAAAAATGTGAGATAAGCTTTATAAAAAGTGGCTCCTGACACAAGATATAACAATGATATAATAGATATAAATTGTATCGGAACAAAAAAGTCTATTAATAAGTACTATCATTGACTTTATTACAAAGTTTTAACTAATTCTAATAATACCAAAAAAATGTTGGATAGTATTAACTATACTATTAACAAGTAGCGGCCTAATTTTCACATTGAGAAGATATCTGCTGATAACAAACAATGTAATCCACCCTCCTCCATCGCTAATGCCCTGAACTATTACTTGTGCAATGTAGCTTCTGATTTAGCAAATGCTCTTCCCAAATCCAATTGCCACTTTAGATCATACCTAACTCGGCATAAGAGAAGGTTTAGTTTCAGTAGAGTAAGTGAAGTTGAGGTGTTCCTATTCCTTGAAAACTTAGACAGGAGAAAATCTTTTGGTGTAGATACAGGTTAGTGACTTCTGACTCAACAGACTGTTTGTGCCTCTCGATCTGAAAGGATAGCATGAATTAAAGCCCGGTTCTGACTGGTATTAGAATAACATTCAATCTTTTGATCAGACACTGTTTCCAGAATTTCTGGGTCTGAAGTTAAAGTTTGCCATTGTAAATACAATAGTTTGCTATATTGCCTGCACTGAACGTTTGAATTCTTTCATTCAAATATGTTGACAATAGCACCATGGCGTCAAATTCCTGCCTTACCTAAATCAAGTCAAATCTGTTTGATAGGGCATTTGCGGTCCGATATGAATCCATTCTTTTTTTGGAGTAGCTCTGAGTGTTGTTTCTGAAGTTTTGATTCGTGTAGGGGTGGCTCTTCCCTAAAAAGGATTCTTACTGCCTGTTCAACAATTGGATTGGGGCTTGCAGTTACGCCCTTTGTTCATACTTGAGCTACTGGCCGTACCACTGATCTTATTTGAAGACCAATGTGGTTAAGTTGGGTGTGTAATACGTCCCCAAATAAGAGCTTGGCAACTGTGACGCGCAATGCACATGACGTGGCATCACCGTTGTTTACGTTCGGTTTTATGGCATCCCTTCGCCTCTGTAATATTCCAAAACTGATGACCCAACGGAGCAATGGCATCTGCATTCATTCTTATAAGCTCATTGGTGTCAGGGGATTTAATGTTCTCCCTGTGAGCTTTCAACAGTAAATCTGTTCTCTTTGCACAAATATCTACCGCCGTGGCCACCGTGGACTGTGGGGCTGACAGCTTGAGGTCTTTGCCTCATACGTTGTTGCAGTTGCTAGGCCTAAGATATTTTCCAGACACATTTTTCAGCTGTTCTTCGTTCAAGTCGTTCAACCAGCGAGACTGGATAATCTTTGCAAGACTGTCAGCTATTCCTCGGTCAGTCTTTTCCTCACCATGCATTAGCTTTGCTATTTCATCTAGAAGAGGGGCACTTTCATCGAGCTTGTGCCTCTTACTACAGTCACCCAGCAGTTCTTTAAGATCTGAATTCATGCTTTCCTGTTTTCTTTTGGCAGATTCTGCCGTTTTGGGGTCCTGCGCTTCCTCTGAACAAGTGGTGCCTTTGGTGAGCAGTGATTCGCTGATGGCGGCCATCATCTTGTTCCTTGAAGCTAAAAGAGCCATTAGCTCATTGCATTGCAAGGGAACAATATTTTTCTTGATTCAGGAGTTCCCTCTTCATCCTCCCTCAAAAGGGCATCTTTATTGTTTTCCATATAGGCTTCCATACCATAGAAAAAATCCGAAAATCTGTTCTTAATTCAAATCCTTGACTTGAAGCTCTAAAAAACAACGCTCAACTGTAAGCTCTGGTTTCGCGTGCTCTATCTCAGGTGACTTTGTACTGACGTACATGTAGACCAATGATGAAATAGAATACATTTCTAAGAAGTGCTTCAAGCATTCATATTGCCTACTTGCGAATGATCTAAAAAGGGTCAGACTTGCACTTAAACCTTTCAATGCGTTTCCACTAAAACGAAATTTCAAGTTTCAAGATTGGAACCTGTTTCGTTATGCATGTACTTATCCAGTACAAAGGTGGGGTAGCAAACTACTTGCCATGCGCGCCATACAAGGGCTTTAACTCATGAAGAGTCAAGCGAATTGTCAATGCCAGGCCACTCATGAATCAAATTGAACATTTCACTTGAATTCGATGCTCTTAGAGTTACTGTATGGTTATTTTGGTATTGTATATGATTTATCAGTCTAGACCCCTCCACATCCGTTTTAAAGGGTATGTACCTGCTGGTATTGTGATGTTATTTTAATACTTATAAACCAATATTGCAAACAAGAAATAGAGTTTTGAAGAATTTTGCAGTTAATATGAAGGAGATCATGCAAATTTTGTCAAAATCCTTCTATACATATGGATGCTTTGTATAATCCATCTTTTATTTCCCGAAGGAGATTGGGGACATCACTCTAAAATCAACCACAAGTTTATTGTTAATGTATCAGTCAAATAGAATCTTCAATATCTCCTCCGGGGCAACCCCACAGGCACTTGACTTTTATCGCTATCAGGTACCAATGTTGTACCCAGATTATCTTTGCTCGACATTGCTAAATTAACTGCTTCCAATTCGGATGCCCATGATATACTTTAATTGAATTTGTTCGTTCACTCATTCTTTATATAAATAACTCACAAACTTGTGAAGCCTGCCAGCAGACATGTCAGTCGATTAGCCAACCAAAAAAATGAAGGATGTCTTTATGCATGTTGTACATGTAGGTAGGTAAGTAATTTATGTATGGGGCACAATATCATGGACAATTGCATAGAAGACAAGAGAAATGTCTCTTATTTTGCTGGCACCTAGCGTAATACAAGAAGAACCGTGTGGTACAGAAATTTGAAATCTCAGTGAATTAAATGTCTTGTAAAGCTAGCTTTAGGGGAATTAATGTCTCATACGATGCCTCACTCAGTTTGAGAACATTTCTCTCTCTCTGAAAATGGTCTTCCTCTACTTATTTGCCCACCATGCCATCTAGATAGATGCTTACTCTTCCATGTAATCTAAATAGAAGACAGTCCTAAAATGAAGGAACGAATAAGTGAATTATGCAAAGAGTACCATATTTACCTGTGTATAAAACACGCCTGTGTATAATACACACTACAATTTTGGACTGCATTTTGAAAAAAAAAGTTTGAGCAGAAAATAGAGAAATTGTTCATGCAAAACTAGCGTTAAAAAATCCATTTTCTGGATAAGAACATCTGTTCTGGATAAGAACATCTGTTCTGCTACAACTCATTCACCTCTTCCTAACCCCATTTTTAAACGATTTATTGAAAGAAACGTTAAGGGGCTGCAGAATTGAGGTCAATCTGCCAAGAATTACTGCTAAATTGTGTTTTCTCTCCGAATGCTTCTTTCGTGCTTTCAGTCACATTGTGACGGCTTGTGAGGTGGTTTGCAATATCGCCGTCAAGCGTACGCAAGTAACACAAATGCTTTTGAATTTCAAGAGTTGCTGTCGGCTTAGGTTATTATTTATGTCGCTTCATTTGCTAATTCATCAGAGAAGTATGTCGTTCGTCGCTGATTCGTGGCTAACATGTAGGCATTTCAAGGCCATGTTACTTGTTGGAATTTACCCCCAACAGGGCCTCTGCTAATGGAGAATTTGCAGTAACACTCTTCTTAGACCTCAGTAAAGCCTTCGACACTGTGAATCACTCCATTCTCTTAACATCTAAATTGTCTCATTCTGGTGTCGTAGGAATTGAAAATATCTGATTTAAATCTTACCTTCAGCAAAGAAGACAAAGGGTTTTTGTGAACGGAGTTTCCTCAGATATTCGAGCTATCAATTTGGGTCTTCTGCAAGGGTCTGTTCTTATCCCAATACTTTTTCTGATCTACATTAATGATTTTATTACTGCTAACTCCTATTTTTCTTTATGCCTCTTTGCTGATGACACTTCACTCACTGCATGTTGGAAAGATCTAGTTTGATTCATCATATCAATAGTGAACTTCCCATGATATGTGAGTGGCTTTGTGCAAATAAGCTAACATTAAATTTGAGTAAAACTAAATATATAATATTCCAGCCCAGGCAGAAATCAAACTTCAGCCTTCATCCACCTATAGTTTTAGCTGGCCAACCTCTGGACTAGCTATTCTTTTAATGACCACATTGAGTACACTTGTTTCAAGATAAGTAAGAACATTAACATTATGACTAAAGTAAAGAAATTTCTGTCTAAAGAAACCCTAATTAATATGTACTACTCTTTCATATTTCCTTATTTAACGTATGGATCCATACTGTGGGGTAATAATTATCATAGCCCTATTTATGATGTTGTGAAACTTCAAAATAAGGCAGTTAGAGTAATTAATGATGTTCCTCACTATGTCAATCTCAACATTTTGAAATTTTCTGACATTGTTAAGCTTCACACATGCTTTTTTTTTCTATGATCTCTTATGCAAGGCTGAACCCTCAAATTTTATGATATCACATTGATCACAAAACAACATAGCTATATTACTTGTGATGTCTCGTCGGAACAGCTCTGTATTCGTTTTCATAGAACAAATGTTAGGAAATGTTGCCCTACTATCATTGGACGTTATTTCTGGGATGATCTTCCCCTTTCTATCTGCTGGAAACCACACAAAAATTGTTCAAGAATTTTCTCTTCAATACTAAATGCTAGATTGACATACTGTTGTTCCTCCATCTGCCCATACTCTATTTATATTTTATTTTGTGTGTGTGTTTAACTGTTTAACTTGTCATATATTTTTTCTTTGTATTTTTATTTTTGTCTTAGTATCCATGTAATTGAGAACTGTTGTCCAACTATCAGGGCAAGCTATTAGTATAACTATCTTTTGCCCCTTTTCTCAATCTCTTTTTCTCTTCCTCCATTTATTAGGAATTCCTCAATTTTTATGAGAATTATGAGAATAAACGTAAACAACAAGTAGCTACCATTCAGTGTTACCATTCCCTCATGGAAAGAGCAAAAATATCCCCTGAAGGGGGTGACATAATTATCAACGCCATGTGCGTCTTTGTCCCCTAGCTATTCATAAACCACATCTTCAATTTTCAGTTCTGTGCGGTACAAAGTTTCTGACTTGTTTGTCAAAGCGTTTCACGCAACTTAGTCAAGTTTTTTTTGGGGCAGCCGTTAATCAACGAAAACATCTGGAGTTCACTTTGCAATGAAAGCGCTTACTTTTTGCTCATGAGATAAAATACTTGTGTATGAACACATCTAATGTACTTGAAACGTTCAAACTGCTGACATTCATACATGTAGGTTACAGACATTTTTTGTAACCTAAATAGGTTTATAATCATGGTGTCATGCAAGGTGACAGTTTGGAAATTGTAAATGCTGTATTGACTCCACGGAACTGGAAACATGAAAAACAATTTATTTCTATGTACATGTAGGTCATTTTTAACCTTCAGAATTTGATGAACTCACTGTGAAGACCAACTTTTCGTGGTTTAACTTGATGTGGAAAAGAAGTTGAAGTGAAATCGAAAAAATTCATTATGATGTACATGACAGGCTCGATGCCAATGCTGTTCAGTTACCTAGTTACCACATGTCCTCTCAGAGGGTTATTTAATTATATTGTATTTTCCCTCAGAAACGATGTTTAGTTATTTTGACCACAACTTACATTCTTAAATCAAACAGATCACACTCACTTATGATTCAGAGTCTATAAGCCAAGGGCGAAGTATTTCAGTCCTGTCACAAGTCATAGTACTACTTGGCCCTTATTGAAATCATCTCAAGAAGTACATCCTTAATCAGCCCTATGATTTTTTTCTTTCCTTACTCTTCTTCTTTGGTTGCTTCTAAATAAACTGTGAAAAATGGAGGATGTAGTAGACCATCACATTTGCAATCTTGAGTACGAGACAGTGAACTATTGAAACTGTCAAAGAAAACCTTGAGAAAAGTTGTTCGTTTTACAAAACGCAGAAAAATGAGAAGGAAGCACATAAAGAGTAATTACTGATTTAAAACCAGTGAAATCATCATCGTCATCAGTACGTGTTACACAGAATTTGTATGAATTGGATTTTATTATCTGGAGATGTAGAATTAAACCCAGGTCCTAGAGTAGTAATATGTGTTGGGTCTGATAACCTGTTGACTGAACTCTAGACTGTGCATGCATGGTTGTTGGTAGAGGCCTGTGGTGATTGCTGCTTTAAATATGTATCATATTTCTCGAGTGTCTTGAGCGATGTCTTGTAGAAGCATTTGTGTGCACAACAATAGAGTCTAATGCTCCATCGGTTTTTTACGATTTCAGCAACAAGAATTCCTTATTCAAAATTAAACCGTTCATGGGCGACTTTGTCTAAAACTAGGTTATAAGTGTCCCTGGAGAGAGAGATATGGACACTGAGCTGTGAGACCACTCCTCCTTCCAGGTTTGACAAGAATTTGTTTCGCCACAGGAAAAATATAGTACAGATGTTTGCAGGCTTCACCAACAGGGGCCTTGCCAAGCGGCCCCAGATACTCAGCTACTTTGAACGAGATTCCAGGTTTGTAACATTTGTCACCCTCTTGGGTTTGTGTTGGATGAGGTGCTCTCTCTCTCTCTCTCTCTTCACTGTATTCTCTCAGTACATTATAAGGAGTTAAGTCCTCTTTGGTTATGTGGTGTCGTAGGTGATTCAAATGACTATTCTTGAGTCACTCGATAACGCATGAGTAAGGTACAGCATATCTCCTGATTAGGCCATCCCAATAAAATGTTTTGTTTCCCATCATCCCTAGTTAAAGAAGCAAGTACTTTGATTTACAAGCACACAATCTTGTTTTATTAACAACATCTATACTACACCTGTACATTTTGTAAAGGCTGTTGATACATTTGATAGTCGTGTTAATATACATATTTTACCATCTGATTATATGTCTTACAGATTAAACGTGAGATTTAAGATGCAAAAGTAAACTGAAAAACTTGAAAAAAGAAAAGCATTTTGTTAAGACAGCCTTTTTCATTAAACAGAGATTTTCAAGCAGTCTTATGGGGATAACTTAAAGTTTAGTTTTAAAGGGCATGTAAACCCAAAAATACAAGTTACTCTTATCCTACGTAAAAAGTAGCAAGGAAAACGAATTTTGTGTTCGTTTTGCTCAATTCGGCTTAGTTTAGAAAGAATATCCTCATTTTTACTGAAATTCCACTTCCGGTGAAAACAATAGCGATGGATCGTGATGTCACATGTGGAACACGAAGATTGCTCAACACGCATTCCGTAAAAGAATTGCTATGGCGGCTTGTACAAGTAGCAGTAGTTCAGAGGATGTCCTCTCAGAAGGGAGCGACTCAAGTGCCTTAAATTTATATGACAGTGATGGGGATAATTCCGAAAATGTACAAGAGGCTGGACCACGTCCCTACCAATTTGAGCCGTGAAGGGTTTTGCGAAATGATCAGAGAGAAAACAACGCTGAACTGGTTGACAGCGACACGGATCGTCTCGGAAACAGAGACTAATATTTACAGCTGTAATTCATGGTGTGATTTAATTGTATTTGAGATAAAAACTTAACAAAGCATGCATATCATTTAAACTGTGGCAATAAGAACTTTTGGATCTGAATTTTCCTTGGGTGTTTTATGTGAAATTATTTAGGTGTGATTGTGGAAGTTGTCAACCCATGCCGACAACAGATGAAAGCGTTTGCTGCATGGCAATCAAGCAAGTGTGGCAAACAGTAGAAGACCAGCCTGAAACAGAGATGAAGTGTATCACAAAACATCCTGGTTTTCAGTCAACCTGCCTCAATGTATGGGTGCTGGAAACTGCTTAAAGGGCGCGTAATCGAACAAGCACGCTTTGATTTGGGAATTTGCGAAGGTGTGAGCTTCTGACATCTTTACAATATTGTCAGTTCTAATTCCAGTACTTTAATGCAATTTTCTTATTTCTCCAGTTCACGTTTGCATTTGTAACAAATAATTGTTGCATGAAACGTTTTGACAAAAAACTCAGCCTGTACCAGAGGTTTTTCTTGCTGCTTTGCGACCCGCAGTTTTGCCGCTCTTTTCATAGCGAGAAAATAACCTCTGGAATCCAGGGTAGTAGCAACCTGGAATCTTTATCCAATTTGAACTGAACAAAACTGAACACCTAAGCAAATCTGGATAAATGGGATTATTGATTTGAGAAATTGACAATTCACTGCAGTAGCAGATGTTGCAGAAGGTGTGGAGAGCATTGACCTTGATGGCGTGGCATTGTATGGTTTTGACCCACAAGCACCTCACTGGGGTCATGATGGGCTGCCCACAGCAGTTGTAGATGACATCGACATTGAATTAGCAGGAGATGTGACACAACAATAATTATTATCAAGTGATATTAACCCTCTAGCTGAGTTTGGAATTGATTTATATACACAAGCTCTTAAAGTTCTGACATCCAATGAGACTGGGAAAGAGTGCTATGTCGCACAGACATGTTTTCTGAAGTTCCACACGAAATAGTTTTTTTCTCAGCTAAATGAGTGAGTGTAGCAGCACTTCTGGATCAAGAAATTGGTTAACAGGGTTTTAAAAGCTTTCCTTATGACAGAAGCAGTATATCTGTAGTCTTATCTGTACTCAAAGAGCCCTGAAGTCACTGAAGCCTTGAACGCAAAAATTGTGAAACATGAAACCCAGCTCAAGCAGCAGGAAGAGGAAAACATCAGACTCGAACAGTACACGTGAAGAGAAAATCTTCGCTTCAACAACATATCGGAAATAGAGGATGAGGACTGTAAATCAGTTATTCAGAATATAATTCAGCAAATGGGGATTGACTCATCTACATTTCCATACCATGCTGTGCATAGAGTTGGAAAAAGATTGGAAGGAAGACACATGCCTATTATAGTACGTTTTGTAAGTCGTGAAGACAGAGAGCTTGTATGGTCCAAACAAGGTAAGATTAAACAATTACATCAGTTCGAAGAGGCCTACATAACGGAAGACTACGCCCGGGCGATCCAAAAAGAGAGACAAATCTAAATTAAAGCTATGATGAAGGCCCGAAATGATGGAATGGACAACATAAAGGTAATAGGCAGATTTCTGGTGGTGAACGGAGAGAGATTTGACTGCAAATCGATCCTGGACAGTGTGATGTGACTTTAGCTTTAGTTTTAGTAAAAATGTCTTGAAGGTTTTCAGTCTTCAAACATACTTGATGAGTACGGTAACACAAATGCTGTTCGGGAGGTTTTACAGTATTGTGCAAAAGTAATGAGAGCGTAATTCGACGAAATTTGCGAATTTCGGGGCTTTTCAACGAAAAAGGGCGAAAGTTTGCAGAAAATTCGCCGAATTTTCGCAAAGCCTATTGTTGTAGATGACGCGAATTTTCGAGCGAAAATTCGCTCTTCCCGAATTTTCCTTCGAATTTTCGAGCGAAAATTCGCCCTTTTGGTGAAGTATCTGAGCGTACTTCTGGCCAGCACAACACTAAAATGTATGCGATAGAAAGCAACATCTCAATCCTTTTCCATTCCGTTTATTTTAGCAGAGGTTTTTCGTAACAAATCATTTCTAGCAGTCCTTCCAAAGCGACAAAGTTTACACAGGCAGGACAAGAAGGCGCAGGCGCTAGAATGACTTACATATTACAAGTTCCTTTCTTTTTATCTCTTCCATGAGGCTGTTGTATATGACTCATTTAAGCGTACAGGTTAAAACTCAGCACATAATTGGTTCATATTTCAATTCTTGGTTTTCACCCACGTGACCTTAGTCCTTGACAACCGTCGTTAACCGCCATTGTGGAGCCCCTCGAATCGTAAACAGAGACGCGTAGAGAGAGATGTGAGTGAGTTGTAGTGCGATGGTTCTCTGTATAATACCTGGCTGTGGAGTAAAATCTGGAAACAAGGAAGGTATTAGTCTATTCCGTATACCTATCGTTGTTGATAAGAACGGTGAAAGGTAAAAACAGCTAACAGAAGATCGCTGAAACGTGTGGATTTCACAGATAAGCCGAGACGACACGAAATCGAAAGACTTTGTTTCTGGGAAGCCTGCCTTACTCTGGGACAGATACAACGAACGAAGGACAATTTAAAAGCTTTCGCAGCGATTGACTCACGGTTTAATGTTAGATTTTAACTTTAAGTGTGGGGTTGGACTTATTTTGCTGAATATGTCTTTACAGGTTTAGCAATTAAAGCTTTTGCGGTGATTGCCAGTAACGGCTTTTGCTGTGAACAGTTGTGTTTTATTCTGTAAAGCTTTCGCAGCGATTTAGCATGCGTTGGTTCAGGGTTTTAGGGTAAAAGGCGAGCGAGTCAGAATTTGTCAAAAGATGGCTTTTTTTCGATAAAGCGTTTCTCGGCCGGGTTTCCACCGATGTCTTCCCAATTGACACCACCGAAGCGCTTGAACCCCTCGAACAAGTGTGCTCAATTTCGACCGATTAAACCACAACGTCGCGGAGAAATTCATCTTCGAAAATTCATCTCAGTAAATATGCCCGATGCAAATGAGGTGCTCCGGTTTTGAATATTTAATGAGGTGAATTTAACCTGAGTATCAGGCGTTTGTGATACTCAGGTTAGCAAA
>NC_090872.1:40769599-40784599 GCF_036669935.1 Montipora foliosa
GCCTGACTAGCTAAATCCCATTCAGTATCTTTGCTCCATTTCCTAAAAGTGTTATGATGCACAACAATTATCCAAGTATGAGATTGTTGTGGTCATATTACAAAATGTCTAGACTTTCAGGTTTGTCATAAGTCATGATGGATAACATTGTTTCTGCAAGAGGAAACCTGTTACCGTATTGTCTGTGAATCGCAAAGAGAAGACAACAATCAAATTTAGTGGCAACACTTAATAAATTTGGTACCCACAGCATGATGTACAGAACTGAAACATGCCTTTGAAAATGAGATAAACTTCAACTACATGTATAATACGATAATAAATGAACTTGTAAGGAAAGACATGAGCTGAAACTTCCCAAGTCTGTGCGCAGATGGCCAAGAAGAAAATCAATTACAATTTGAAGGAGTTGGTCAGCTTTTTTTATGCCTACCATTGGTAGACCATTGTTATCTCTAGAAGTCGTAATTTGCCTGTGACATGCCATTTTAGAATAACCGGAACAAAATAACAAGAAAATCCAACATAGTCTTTTAATAGACTGCAAACAGTCCCTGCATAATCAGTCTTCTCCTCTTTGCAGTTTGGCTCGAAATTATTGAACAAATCTCCAACAGGTTTTCTTTTAATGAAATGATCTATAATAATACTGCGACTCTGTGTTTTCCAATGTTCTTACATTAATGAGTTGTGTCTCTCCACATTCGGACATTATTTGAATAAAGTCAGAATCTTGGTTCAATGTAGCCAACTCAGTAGAAGGAGCATCTCGAATGTGCTAGTTAAATGAAACAATTAAATTGAACAAGGTCATTGTTGATGTGTTAACAATATACAGTAAAAGTTCACTTGGTAGAATTGAAAAGTAAGGAAGTGTCTAGCAAACAAATGCACCTCTACTGTACATTGTAAGTGACAACACTTAACCCATTGACGCCTCAAACCCCCTTTGACACGAGTTGAGTTGTACATGTACCTCATTGAACGGGCTTCAGGATTGGCCACAAGAGCAATAGAAAAAACAAAGATAATGGATTTAGCACAGAAAACAATAGGAAGTATGATACTATACAATCAATGAAATATAGTGTTCAACAAGAGGTACATGTACGACCCTTCCGTAGGACACCCTCATTTGACGAGTAAAATCATCTTGCGTTTGACAGAGTAAAACACTGTTAAACCTCACGCCGAGACGTCAATGGGTTCATATCCAATTTTACAATACTACATGTAAATCTCTTCAAGAGAACAACCTCAGTGAATTCTTAACTTATTACTATTGATCCAGAAGTGTAATGACAACAGCAAGAACAATACAACAAACACAGTAACAATAATAATAAGCTATGGTAATTAACGGCTTAGTTTAGGTAAGTTTGATTGGTTTTAGTTTCTGAATTATGCTCTTGGTGACGACAGACATTTTTAGTCTTACCCTTTCAATAATCTTTGCAAGAGCAGGATCACACACATCAACTGCTGAGACATGAAGAAGAGCTGCCATTCTTTCCCAAGGCTGTGAGCAATCTTTTTTCCAAAGATTTCAAAAATACTGGACATGAAATGTTCACTCTTGAAAAATGGCAATGGTCTCTTGGGCTCTCCCTGAAAGACTGTCATACTTCCATGATTCTGAGATAAAGCTGCAAAGACATCACTAAAGAATTGCCTTGACACTCCACCAGTGTCAAGTGCCACTTGATCATCAGAGCATATTCGAATCCGTATCCTGGGATCAAAGTTTGGATCTTTATAATAACAGATTGCCTCTGACAGCAAATCTTCTTTCTTAACCATAAGTTTCTGTGGAAGATGTATCATTTGCTTTCTCAATTCTGTCAAAATGACTGATGCACTCGAGAGTTTGTCTTCTACCGAAATTTGTACTGAGGAATCTTGTACCAAATGGTTTGGTTCATTTGAACTCAGAGCATCAAGTGCTCTGTCAGCAGAGCCAAGAAGGGCACATCTGGCATCATATTCTGACATATGAGGAAATATTGCCGTCAAAGATTCAGCCTGGAAAATACCTGACAGCCGCTGATCTGAACGTGATGGCACTGGTGGCCCATGGTGAGCAGGGGACAACGTTGAAGATCTGAGATTGTATCTAGGGGCTGAATTAGGCTGCAAAAGTTCTGATATATACAAAGGGGCAAGTCCATTTAGAGCTTTAAAGACAAAAAAATAAATTTTAAACTGTATTATATATGTAATGGGTAACCAGTCGAGACTTTACAAAGAAGGAGTGATATGATCGAATCAACTAACATTGCAGATAAGATGTGCAGCTGCATTTTGCACATGTTTGAGTTTGTGCAGCTGGTTGTTAGGTAACGCATATAGGAGACTATTAAAATAGTCTAAGCGACTAATCATGGAAGCATTCACGAAGATTTTTCTGTCATGAAGTGGTAAGTTAATTTGCCATTCCGATGAATTTTTCTTGAATGGAGGTTTACTAAACGCTGGCCTTGTAATGGTGAGTCGAGATGTGAAATAACATTTAATGTTCCATATGATCTATTTTATGGCAGGAAATTAAAGAACTGCTGGATACTGGGGATGAAAATTTGCCCAAGTTCGCTTCTGGAAATGAAAATTCCTCCTCTGTTTCGCCTTTTAACTCTTCCTTTTCCGAGAATCATGATCAGGTGAAACAAAGGATTAGTTCTCTCCACATTCAGACATTATTTGAATAAAGTCAGAATCTTGGTTCAATGTAGCCAACTCAGTAGAAGAAGCATCTCGAATGTGCTAGTTAAATGAAACAATTAAATTGAACAAGGTCATTGTTGATATGTTAACAATATACAGTAAAAGTTCACTTGGTAGAATTGAAAAGTAAGGAAGTGTCTAGCAAACAAATGCACCTCTACTGTACATTGTAAGTGACAACACTTAACCCATTGACGCCTCAAACCCCCTTTGACACGAGTTGAGTTGTACATGTACCTCATTGAACGGGCTTCAGGATTGGCCACAAGAGCAATAGAAAAAACAAAGATAATGGATTTAGCACAGAAAACAATAGGAAGTATGATACTATACAATCAATGAAATATAGTGTTCAACAAGAGGTACATGTACGACCCTTCCGTAGGACACCCTCATTTGACGAGTAAAATCATCTTGCGTTTGACAGAGTAAAACACTGTGAAGCTTGTCAAACAGACGGCATAGTTGTATCATCCCTCAGAAGTTGATTTCCATATCTCACAATGATGTGTGCCAGGAAATCCAACATGACCACACCTACAGTTGACAAAGGTGAATGCATAAACAAAAACGACCGTCTACTCCATAATCTAAAGCCCCTTTCCCACCAAAAAAAGTTGAGGATTATCCTGAGAATTTTTGCATCAAAGATAAAACTAGCTCCGAACCTATTTACCTGTCGGGTACCGAGAAATCAGAAACCAGTGACTCAGAGAGCTATTTAGAGTCTGATGAATCCGATTTTGTTTCTGATGATAGTGATTGTGACGAGGAAATGATATTGGAAACTAAACGTTCTGAAGACAAAGGAAAAGAAACAGAAATTGGCTGAATGAAGACTGGTGATATTCTGGAGGAGCGCAATTTTATAGTTTTTGAAAGCAAACTGAAAGAAGTTTTGTGAGTTGTCCAAATTGTTGGAAAAATGTACAAGCAGAGGCAGCAAAACTCACTACTAAAGGTGACGTTGCAATAATTGATTGTCTTGATTGTTGCAAGCAGCCTGTGCATTGGCAATCCCAGCCATTTGTGCGTTCAATGGAAGCTGGAAATTTGCTTCTGAGTGCGGGCATTCTTTTTACTGGCAATGACTACAGTAATATCTCGAACAACCCAAAGGCCACTAATCTCCAAATATTTAGCCAAAGAAATTTCCTTGCCACGCAGAAAAAATGGCTCTTTCCTATATTGAACAAGAAGTTTAATGAACATCAGCAAGACGTTTTAAATGAAGTAAGAAATACCGAAGTTATCGCAGGAGGAGATGGCGTTGCGACAGTCCGGGCCACTCTGCAAAGTACGGTACGTACAGTATCGTAGACACCAACACTTCCAAGGTGATCGATTTTTCCCCTGTCCAAGTGACAGAGGTGACAAATTCTAATGCCATGGAACTCGAGGGCCTGAAGTGATGTCTGGATTGTATTCAGCATGAAAGAGTAGTCATTTCAAAATTAGCCACAGACAGGCACGTCCAGGTCCGCGCACACATGAAAAATGAAAGACCACACATCAACATAACTTTGACGTTTGGCATATGGCAAAGTCTGGGCAAAGGAAGTTGACCAAGAAAACTCAGATAAAGCAATGTTCTGAGCTAAAGCAGTGGATTCAGGCCATAATTCCTCACCTTTGGTGGTGTGCAAAAACTTCTCAGGGAAATGGAAACCAGTGTGCGGAAAAATGGAAATGAATTGTCCACCATACAGCTAATAATCACCACTGAGATGGTTGCTAACACTTCTACAAGTGTGCCTACCCTCAATCCCACAAGAGATAGCGAGGAGGAAGAAGTGGTTACATGTGGGAGCTCCAGCCTATGATGCACTAAAGGAAGTCGTTTGGAATAAATCCCTTCTGAAGGATGTTCCAATGCTAGGAGAGTTTATTCACACTGGTGTTCTTGAAATGTATCATGGCCCTAAATTACAGCACTACAGCTATGATGGCATGAGGGCCCGTACCCAGCTGGCCATCCTGGGCTACAATCACGATGTCGGACGAGCACATGCTCAGGCCAAGGAAGGTGTGGCCAAAAACAAATTCGTTTTTCCCAAAGGCCTTTCAAGATGAAAAAGGATCTTCCCGTTTTTTCAGGTAAAGGACGTTATATTTTGACAATAATAAGACAAAAAAAAATGATCTTCTAGCCTTCAGTTCTCCTTTAAATAAATGGAAAAATGCAGCCTTACATATGTTATTTATGTGGCTGTCCATGTTTAAATGTTTATTGAACCAGCACCAGCTCTTTGAATCGCAAGATGGAACATTCGCACCATGTGCCCTGGTCTCTCTGCTGACCTTCAGCTAATGGACGACTCCCGCAAGACCGCCATCATCAACAAGGAGCTGGCACGACTATACATCGACGTTGCCTGTCTCCAGGAAACCCAGCTGGCCGACAGTGGATCACTTATGGAAAGAGACTACACCTTCTTCTGGCAAGGCCTGTCCCAGGACGAGCCAAGGCATTACCGCGTAGGTTTTGCGGTGAGGAAATGACTGATTGCCAACACAGAAACCCCATCCAGAGGGTCATCGAGAAATTCTTGCCCTTCCCATGAAAATGTTGGCGGGCTTTGTGAACATCATATCAGCCTACGCCCAACTCTGACCTCCACCGCAGAAGCCAAGGATCAATTCTACGAGGCTCTGCAGGAAACACTATCTGGAATCCCAAGTTCCGAGGGCGTATATTTGTTAGGTGATTTCAAGGCTCACGTTGGGACCGACTGGCAAGCTAAGCATGGCCTACCTGCCTTGGCCAATTCGGCGTCGGCAGGATGAATAAGAACCGGAAGAGGTTGCTCAAACTCTGCTCTCACCACGACCTCTGCATCACCAACAGCTACTTTAATTGCAAGGAGCTGCACAAAGTGTCTTGGAGACACCCTCGGTCCTGCCACTGGCACCAGCTAGTCCTCGTCATTGCTAGGAGAGCTGATGTCAGCAGTGCCCTCCACACAAGAAGCTATCACAGCGCTGACTTTGACATGGACCACTTGCTTGTTGCAAGCAAGGGCCGGCTGAAGCCCAGAAAGATCTACCACCGCAAGACCAAGGGTCGCCCCAGCATCAACACCTGTGGCACTTTGAACCCCGTTAGGAGAAACCTCCAAGAGAAACTTGCTGCGCAACCTTCAACCAGCAACCCTTTACTTTATTCGCCACAATTCATGGAGTGGCAGGGGAGAGGAACAGAACTTTTCGTCCCACTTGACACCTAACCCCTATATCCATAGATCAGACTACAACACCGGGAACGCCATGCCCTACTCCACTGCTGACTGGGAAGGCATTGGAGGTGACCCCATCAAAACAGACTGCACTCTTTATGTCCTGGTGCAAGGAGGTGATGATCGCCAGGAGATTCAGAGGGGAGCCAATCTTCTGGAGGATCTTGAAGAGCCCACTTCTGCTCATCAAGTCAAAAGCTTTGGTGAGGTCCACGAAGGCAAGGAACAATGGATTTTGGCGCATGGACGCGGATGCCAAATGGTTTCACCTCCGTGATGCCATGTACAACTCAGCCATGGCTGCATTCAGCAAGAATGCTGACTGGTTCGAGGCTTGCTGGCAAGAAATGCAGCCAGTCATGGAGGCCAAGAGGAAAGCAATGCTGGCTCACAAGCAGAACCCTTCCCCAAGCACACACAGCGCCCCTCGAGCAGCTAGGAGCAAGGCCCAGCAGGCTGCCCGCCGCTGTGCCCATGAGTACTGGCAGAACCTATGCTCCAAAACCCATTGTTCCTCGCCTTCGTGGACCTCACCAAAGCGTTTGACTTGGTGAGCAGAAGTGGGCTCTTCAAGATCCTCCAGAAGATTGGCTGCCCTCTGAAGCTCCTGGCGATCATCACCTCCTTTCACCAGGACATAAAGAGTGCAGTCTGCTTCGATGGGGCCACCTCCAATGCCTTCCCAGGCAGCAGTGGAGTAAAGCAGGGCTGTGTTCTTGCTCCAACCCTGTACGGGGTTTTCTTCTTGATGCTGCTCCAGTCTTCAACATCTCTGAACCAAGCTGTCCCATGTCTTCAAGGATTTTGGGGTAACGATCAGCCTCGGGAAGACCAACATCCTGGTGCAGGGTGCTGAGTCCCCCCAGTCATCACCATCCACAACACGGAGCTGGAAGTTGGGCTGCACCATGTTATGCTTGACTTCGTTTGATGCTGAGATTAGCTTCAGGATCGCCAAAGCAGCTGCTGTCATGGCCAAACTCAACAAGCGAGTGTGGGGGAATGACCTGTTGAGTGAAACGACCAAGATGTGCGTTTACCAAGCTTGTGTCCTGTGAACTCTCCTTTATGGCAGCAAGTCATGGACGACCTATGACAGACAAGAGCAGCGACTAAATGGATTCCACCTCCACTGCCTTTGGCGCCTGCTGCACATCAGGTGGCAGGACAGTGTCACCAACACCGAGGTCCTGGAGCACGCTGGCTCACTGAGCATGCCATCACTGCTCATTCAGCGACGCCTTCAATGGTTCAAGCCATGCACATCGCATGGAGCGTGACTGCCTGCCAAGAGAAATCCTTTATGGAGAACTGCGGGAGGACGTCCGTTGCGTGGGTCGACCCCTGCTAGGCTACAAGGACATCATCAAGCGAGACTTGTGATCTACACTAATCACCAGTGCATTGGAGGACATCGCCAAACACCGAGATACATGGCGGCAAAGTGTCAAAGCGACAGGTTTCAAAGGCGGAAGCGAACGCTAGAGTCCAGGCTACATGCAAGAGAGTGGCGAGGAAACAACATGCAGCCTCTGTGTGCAATTCCACAAGGCACTTCTGCCCCACCTGGAACAGAAACTACCACTCCAGGATCGGGTTACACAGTCATAAAAGATCCTGCCCAAATCCCCAACGCTAACCATTGCCTCTTTGAGACAAGAATGCCACTAATAAAAAAACTAATAATCAAACCACCACCCAAGGTCCTTGACTTCGCCAGTGTAGTCACCTTTTCACTGACTTGGGGGGTGCTTATGGTTACTTCAGCGAGTTGTTGTGTATCGTGATGAACTCTGTTTTGCCATCCAATCCTTGATGTTGGCGATGCAGTGTTGCATGGCCTGAACAGCAGCAGACTGCTCAGCAGTGGAGTCAGCATTACTGGAAATATATAACTGTGTATCATCAGCATAGGTATGCACATCAGGTAAGTGGCACTCCGTGATCTTGAATAGTTGTTAGCCTTGATGACAAATAGTAAAGGACCTAGGCTGGATCCTTGTGGCACACCATACTTCATCTGAAAATTAGTTGACGTTTTGCCGTGGATAGAGATTGTCTGGGATCTGTCGCAAAGATAGGACACAAACCAAGAGTGCACCTGTCCCCATATACCCAAGTCGATATGGAGACGATCAAGCAGAATCATGTGATCTACAGTATCAAAGGCCACACCTAGATCAAGAAGTACAAGCAGGGTGACGTGTTGCTGGTTCATATTGAGTAGGATATCGTCATCGTCCTTGACTTGGCAGTGCAGTCTCGGTACTGTGGTGTTGCCTGTATGGTGACTGCGCTAAGGGATAGAGGTTGTGTGTGCTCAGGTAGTCATGCATTTGCAGAAACACAGCCCACTTAGTCAGCTTAGAAGCAAATAGTAAGTTGGTGAACGTTGCCTCAGAGTTGGATTTAGTTACATCTACTCAATATATAATTGATTTTTATTTCCTGGTGCCTCTTTTCCATACTTTTAACACCGTTGGAACTAAAACAGCTCTTTCACATACTGTATTATAGCTATGCCTACATGTACCTGTCCTTGAGTCACCACGGTTGTTGGGTATTTCTGGGATTATTGTGACACTGGGGGTCACATGAATGTGGCAGAAGTCGTGACCTACAACCATGGGCCTTGTTGACGGTGAAGCGGTCACAAGCACCCTTTTTCCTCTGTCTACTGATGCCAAAGGACTGTGTGATTTCCCGATATTGATAGCAAAAAACGAGTGGAGTTTAAACTTCACCAGGAACAATCTCAGGTACTTTGCCAAAGCTGCACAGTTGTGTACGTCTGGATGGATATGCCTTATTTGCCTAGTTTGAATTTGAAACCAAACATTGAACCTTCCAGTGTACTGGGTTGCAGAACGTGAATGGGGTCTTTTGGCCAAAACTGATAGCAAACCCTCATTCATTTCTGGCAAATTGAGTGGTAGAACCGGATCCTCAGAATTAATTGCAACTTGCCATGTCTAGAGCTTTTTAAATGGCATTGTCATTTGCTGAACTATTGTCAGTAAGAAAAAATAAGTCTTTGAATTGCAGGTGTAATGTTGGCCACGTTTCCAAGCTTGGTGTGAAATTCTGCCTTCATAGCCTGGTATGGAATGTTGGCATAACTTGTTTGAGAACTGCAGTGACTCTGTCTGACTTTTGTTGATCTGTGCCCTTATTCTGGAGCTTTCAAAAGAAGATGCATATTCTCCAACTTCCTCCAGGAGAATACTTCAAAACTTTAAAGGACACGGCCGGGGGTCCCTTTTTCAAAAGAGTAGCTACGTAATGATAGCGGGCCTCTTTCGAGGTATCATCTTTAATTAGATCGTCTGAAGTTCCTGCAAAAGGTCTTTGTGGGGCTCTGTAACTGGCCCTGAACTCTTTGAAAGGAGAGTCGTGATTGGATTCTTAATGTGAATGCACTGCAAGGCTCATTAAGGCTCATTTGATTTGCAGTTACCTTCTCGTTCTTACTTTCCAACATGCAGTGATACTTCTTCATACTATTTCCCATCTCTTCGAGGTCCTGAAATGGTACAAGTAATTTCTCATTTAGCAAAAGCTCTATAAACTTGTTTTATGTCATGCCATCTAGTTTCATCACCAGAGTTATTTTAAAGTGCAAACTCTATTCTATTAGGTGTAAGGCTTTGAAGCATTTAATGGCTACTTGTTTAAGAGTTTTCCACTCAGGTCTTGCAAGCCATGCAAGTTGCAGCATGTCATAAACCTCTGCGACTTTCTCTGACAATTCTTCGAGTGACAACTGTGTTGTTGCTTTTTTCTTCCCTCTCCAGTCATTGTATCTAAATACAGATATTTACAACATTTTTTTTATTTATAAAGATATTCTTCATTGGACTGTGAACATGAAAAATACTGTCCTGATAATTTGAATCATGTATAAACTTACCCATTGAAACTCTGGGGTGCTGTTGTCAACGCCACATTATCAACATCATCATACAACCCCCGTAATTAGTTTTGGCATCCTTAAGCTTCTTTCGATGAAATTTGGGAATGTGAGTGTCCAAGTACCAAGATATGTTGGTAAGCTTCTTGAAAAATGCAATACCTTTAAATCTAAAAAATAAATATACTTGTTACGATATGAGTCACTTCCTGTTTATATTGTTAATTGGTTACCTGATCTATCTTGTATATATTGAATGACTAGCAAGGATAAAAGTGCATATCTTACAGACCAAAACTGTGTAGAGTTTACTTCTTTAGAAATGGTGTCAGAAGTCTATCGAAACCCTTGAAATACGCCAAAATCTTTACGACAACTTACAGATATGCCGGATATAGAAGCAAGTGGATCGCGATCTATCGCATTTACGTCCAATTCCTATTCCTTCACCGATGAATACAAGAGGAGACATCGTAAACAACTGGGAATTCTTCAAACAGCAGTGGAACGACTACGAAGTCGCCACAGGGCTGGAAACACAAAATGATAAAGTCAGATTAGCAACGTTTTGATCTGTGATGGGAAAGGACTGCCTTCAAATCTTTCTAAACCTCAAACGTAGCGAAGAAGAGAGAACATAGACATAGACTTTATTACGACTCCTCTATATGGGGCTATTCTGTTGTAATATACAATACTAAAATAATATGCATTAAAAAATTCATAAAAGTGCGAATATATACATGTGTAGCGAATAAAAATATTTACATGGGTAATACAGTATTAAAAAGGTTATAGAAAATTAAGAAATATTTTTTAAGAAGTGAGCAGCAGCTTTCTTTGTAAAACTTAAAATATTGTTAGTCGCCCGAATATATTCAGGGAGTAAGTTGTATTCTTTTTCTTTTGCCCTGTGAAAGGCAAAAGAGCGTTGACCAGTTGATAATCTGCATTTGGGAAGGTTTAACTGTGACTTATTTCTAGTGCTACGTCCTGATACACAAAATCTATCATGAAATAAATTACATAGATAAAGAGGCGCCTGATTTATTCTACACTTATGAACCATAGTAACTGTATTTAATCGAAGTTTCTGACGGACGGATAGCCAACCAAGGGATTTGCGCGCAATAGAGACATGATCAAATTTTTTTAGACCTACGATTATTCTGCAGGCAAAGTTCTGAATAAATTGAAGTTTACAAATGTTCTTGCTGGAGCTATTACCCCATACGTTAGAGCAGTAAAAGGGCATTAATTATTAATAGAAGAGTTTTACTGTCAAGAAGGTGTTTAATTTTATTTATACGAGGTAGCTTATACAGGCAGCTCGAGGACAGTTTAGATATATGGTCGTCAAAGGTTACGGTGATGTCGACCCAGACCCCCAAGTCTTTTACGACAGCAGAGGGCTTGATGATTTTCCCCATTAGAACGACAGGAGGTAGAGATAAGCTTTGCGTTAATTGTGGAACCCCAACAGTAAGGAGCATAGTTTTGTCTGGGTTGATTAACAGAGAGTTTGTTGAGCACCACTTTGCGACTGCGTGGAGGTCACTATTGAGGTCATGGATGGCAACTTTAAGGTCAGAAGGAGGAAGTGCCAAAAGCAGCTTGGTGTCGTCTACATAACCCATGGCTTCGCACTTTTTCGGTACTGAGAGAAGGTCGTTAACATACAACATGAACAAAACAGGACCGAGAATGGACCCCTGGGCCACACCCGTTGTCAGGGGAAGGGGATCAGATAGGGCACTGCCTATCCTGACCACTTGCTTGCGTGATGAAACGTAACTCGTAAACCAGGCTAAAGCGGAACCAGACACACCCAGTGATTGTAGCTTCAATAAAAGTTTGTCATGCCGGATGCTGTCGAAAGCTTTGGACATGTCAAGCAGCACAACAAGCGATAAACGCTTTTCATCCATATTCTTGAGGAGTTGGTCGGTGTAATGCACTAAGGCAGTTTCGGTGGAATGTAACTTTCTATTTCCACTCTGTAAGCCAGATATCTTGTTGTTTTTATCCAAAAAGTCCATAAACTGCGAAAAAGCAACCCTCTCACATACCTTTGACAGTATAGGTAAAAGGGATATAGGCCGGGTGTTTTTGGGCTCATCGGGATCACCGGACTTAAGATTTGGGATGACTTCTGCTGACTTCCACGCCTGCACAAAGCAATTTGATGCAAACGAAGAATTAATGAGATTAGTAATGACAGGTAGAGTGGCCGGTAGACTGTCCTTTAGCACTCTGGAAGATACTCTGTCATGCCCGGCCGCTTTGTTTGATGGTATATGCTTGACAATCCTTTCAATGACTTTTTCTGTCACAGCATGAAACTCAAATTTATTCACATTTTGGAGATCGTCAATGATTGGCTCTGCTTGCTCGACAGACTCTGTCGTGAAGCCATATTGATCACATAAAGCCTGGGCTTTAGCAGCTGCAGTCTTCCCTACAGAGACGTAAAAGTCTGACATATCGCTTGTTCGCTTGGACCACAGGATCTTGTACAGTGGTCAGCGGTGGCTCTCTGTTAGGAAGGCAATGGTTTATAATTTTCCATATGGAGTTTGTATTTCCATTAGACTTCAAAAGTTCAGAGCGGACATATTCCTTTTCAGCGATCCTTATCTCCTGCTTTACATCCTGTCGGAAAAATCAAAAAGCGTTCCAGTGGAGTTTGTCGTTTGTTTTACGCGCCTTTTTTTGCCAACTGTCTCGAGTTTTCATCAGCTGTTTAATCTCATCTGTTTAATTTTATGCGTTTAACTGGAGCGTGTTCACTCAACGTGTCAAGGAATAATTTATTAAATACATCAACTTGGTCATTAAAATCGTCGAAAATATTTGCAATGTGAAAAGGAACATACTCCAAATCGCTCAGAAATGACTCAGGGTTGTAGGTTTTGTAGCTTCTGGTGAAAATATAAGACGGCCGAGGCTTCGGGGCTTTTAACTTTAATGTGACTGCCACCAAACAATGATCGGCAACAGCCGAGATATTTACATCACAGCTGACGATAAAACTCTCGTTTGTTGTAAGCGCCACGTCGATTAGAGTCTTAGATGTATCAGTGGTCCTTGTAGGTTTAGTAACAAGTTGTGAGAGATTAAATGAATTACAGAGATCCATCAGAGCTCGGCCCTCAGGACAGGAAGAGCCCGGCAAAACGTCAGCATTTAGGTCGGCAGTTATTAAGACTGCCATTCCTAGAAGAAGCGAATCCATAAAAGAGGCAGAGAAATCGTCCAGGTATCTAGACATAGACACAGAGTCTGGCCTGTAAGCAGCGCATAGTACAAAAGATTTTGTTTTTCTACATTGGACTTTGAGCCAGAGTTGTTGTGAGTTAGCGTCTGTAGTTGTAGACAAATTATCAAGGATCGATGCTTTAAAACAGTTTCTCATGTAAACAACCATCCCGCCTCCAGATTTATGTGGGCCGCTATCCTGCCTGAAAATAACATAACCTGGAATTTGAATATCGTTATTAGTCGTAGAAGGGTCGAGCCAGGATTCAGAGATGACGAATATATTGTAGTTATGGTGAACAATCGTTTGCTTGATCAGGTAGAACTTTTCGCGCGAAGCCATTGAGCGAACATTAAGATGAGTGACGGTAATGTTGACCTTTCTGTTCTATGGTTTGTTCCGTAGAGAGCTGGGAGGCCCAGGGTTCAACTCTACGTCGTGAATTAGCAAAAGAACCGGGTAAAATGTGCTGACCGAATTACAATACAAAAGTATCGGTACACTAGATCTTTTTACCCTGACCTCGACTCGCAGCAAAGTCTGCCGCCATGTTGGAGAGAGAGCGGTCGGTTGAAAAGCAATGGTTCTGGCCGCAAATCCATCCAGAGCATCACGTATTTCAGTATAGGTCGATACTTTTGCGTTGTTAGATTGATATCCTGTTCCAGATTCACTTCTAGTGCAACTAGAGAGCAAAACAACCCAAAGTAAGGCTAAAATTATAGGAAAATTTGGTTTATCAACGGAGTTGATAATGTAAATTGACCACCGTACAGAGATTCTAAAAGCTGACGTTTCGAGCGTTAGCCCTTTGTCAGAGCGATTCGCTCTGACGAAGGGCTAACGCTCGAAACGTCAGCTTTTAGAATCTCTGTACGGTGGTCAATTTACATTATCAACTTCGTTGATAAACCAAATTTTTGTATACTACTTCCCCACCGACGCAGCACCACAGTTTCTTTAGAAACTACCCCTTCATTAAAATTATAGGAGCCTGAGAAAACATGACTCACTGCATCGGGTCATCGGGTCACAGGTCAGGGGAGAAACAGTGTCAATTCCTGCTTAAATGCACTCAAAGCTTACTTCAAACCAAAAAGAAACGTCGTTTACAAGCGATATCTATTTCATACATGTACGCAGAATGTTGAGGAATCTGTGGATGGATATGTCAACCGCCTTAGAAAACATGCTTCAACATGTGAGTTTGGAACATTGACCGACGAGCTAATTCGCGATAGACTTGTGCTTGGTTCCCGCGAGGGAAAGTACCAAGCTACGTCTTCTAAAAGAAGAAATGCTCAGCCTTGATAAAGCAATCAACATATGCAGATCGAGTGAAATCGCTACTCAGCAAATGAAAATTATCCAACAAGAAAGTAAACCAGAAGATGTTCATATCGTCAAGCAACAACGCCCTCAAAAGCTGCGCATCACATGTTCTCACACCAAGCATAAAGAGTCAAAACCTCAACAGAAGTCTTCAACATACAAATGCTATCACTGTTGAAGCAAGGACAGCCATAAGCTAAAAGACTGTCCTGCCTACGGAAAGGAATGCAAGGCGTGTAAAAAATTGAATCACTTCGTGTCCGTCTGTCAGTCAAATCGTTATCACCCACGTGTGAATGCAGTGAAAGAGGAATGTAATCGCGATACCGACTATTCAGATGATTCAGATGACTCTGTCTTCAAAATAGAGGAACTTTCTACTATCAAAGGTAAAGGAAAACCACTTCTCGCTAACCTCGAGTTCACAGATACCACAAACAGCTATGAAACTTCACTTGATTGCCAACTGGATACCAGAGCAACATGCAACGTGCTATTGCTCAAAGATCTGGCCATTATCAACCAAACAGGAAATCCAAAGG
>NC_090872.1:40792099-40807099 GCF_036669935.1 Montipora foliosa
GTTTTACTTTTCTGAGAAAATTCTTTTCATCAAAAATACTCGGCTATAAGCTGAGACCCCTTCTACGGCTTTAAATTTGTCCAAATTGTGTGTGGATTTGTGTAAAAATCGCTCGGCTTATAGCTGAATAAGTAGGTGACTGTTTCCATATGAAGAGTACCTACCAATGAAGTATTTATTTAATTACATTTTATTAAGCTAATATATTTTCAATATCAAATATTGTACCATTGTATAAATTTAAAATAGAGCACAAAACAACGTTGTAAGGAAATGCACCTGAAGATTTCACTTCTGCAGAAGGAAAACCTGTACTAGGGTACGTAGTCTTTACAAGCTGCAGAAGGCAGTTGTGCATTTCCACCCACTGAGTATAGGATTTGTTTGCTCTTCTGTTCCTAATTCCGGTGGAAGTGTCCTTGTGGCAGCAGCTGTCATCAAAATGTCAAAAGCTTTCAATGGCTTGGCAGCTTTTGCCTGTGGTTCTTCACTTAGAACATCTATTAACATTCTCAGTGAGATTGACTGAAACAAAATCTTTCAGTCTTGCATCTTCTGGCTTCTTAAATCCCACTCTGCATTTTACACGTATATCTAAATCTCCATTATACACATAAGTAAATACTTCTTGAAATGACAAAATCTTGTCAACAAAGTTTAGCCCAGGTAAGGCCACAACTCTCTTCTCTTTACATAATGTTATGTCAAGTGCACATGAATTACTGTCTACCATTGTGGACCACGTTTCCTAGTTGACTTTGTAACCAAGCTTTCTTACTTAGCAGCCCAGTCCTTCTCTGGAACCCAGAGCCTTGAAGTGTTCATTCTTTTTTTTTTGTCCAACCGACCGATCCACCATCACAAGAAACAGGATTATGGGAAACAAAACATTTTATTGGGATAGCCTTAACTTTACTTAGAAGCAAAATTGCCTTTCCAAGAGTAACTTATCTGGGATAAGAGGACAAATCATAGTAATCCTTTGTTTTTTCCTTAAGTCTTTCTTGATACTGGTGAATATTTGTGTACTTCCGTATTACCTTTGAATTAAATGTGTACCAAGTTCATTCTTGCTGATTGGTTCACTAGGAAGCTCAAGAGGGACTGTCTTGGGTGATGTTGCATTGCAGCCAAGCATAAGAAAGAATGGGCTTATACCATCAGTGCCATCTATCACTGAGGTGTTGTGCAAATACGCAGCTGATTGTAATCTTTACATTAAGAGGCCTTCCAACTACAGTACCTTTTGTTAGTACTCCCATCTACAGTATGAAAGCAAAGGAGACAATTGGTGACAGGGCTTTTACTGCTGCTGCACCATCACTTTGGAATAAAGTGCCAAGTGCAATAAAGGAAGACATTTTTGTTTAGAGAATATTTCAAAGATTTTTATTGACCTTTTTAACTTTTTAAAGTTTTTAGCTTTGTTAAGTTTGTAAAGCATCATCTTTATTTGCGCAATGGAAATTATTATTGTTAGTAGTAGTAGTAGCAGTAGTAGTAGTAGTCTTCCCATTGTTTTTGGCACTTGGATGTAAAAATGGAAAGGGTGGAGTACATGAAGCGGTGAACACACTCAGATTCTCCACAAGGTTGAGGTCGAGAACTGGACATAAATACTTGCTTAATGGACTACAAACTAGAACCCTCATGCAGCACATTGAATAGAGCTCTTCCCACCTTAATAGCACTACTGCAATTGGGATTGCTATAAGATTAGACTGTGAGAGAATGGAGAAACAGCAGTGAATATGTAACAATTTCCATTGGTAGGCTTGGGAAACGGTCCAACAAAGTCAATTTCAAGTACATTCATTGGTTTGTCATATAATCGTGAATGCATGAGACCATGTTGACTGACTACTAGGTGCATTTTAAACATCTTGTGACTCAGCGTTTTGTTGCCTTTCCTATTCTTTTTTTTTCCAAGGGAAATTACCCGAGTTCTACAAACGCTCTGTGGATGACACATTAAGCATAATGCCCAACGTCGAAACAGCAAAATCATTCCTTTCTGTTCTGAACGAGATCCATCCATCGGTTAGCTTCACCATGGAACTTGGCGAACACGGTAAACTTCCCTTCCTGGGAACGGAGATTCGGAAATGCAATGGTTGCTTGGAGACAAGGGTATACAGAAAACCAACTGACACCGGATTATTGCTGCATTACAAGAGCCACGTCGATGTTAGATACAAGAAGTCATTGCTAAAAACAATGCTGGATCGTGCCTTTAAATTGTCATCTACCTGGAAACTGTTCCACCTGGAATGTGACCGTCTCACACAAACGTTCTCCCGACTTCAGTACCCAGCCCAACTGCTGCAATCGACCATCAGTAATTTTGTCACCAAGAAAGTTTCCGAGGAGGCAATTTCCACACGAGCATGTAACGTGAATGAAGCGCCTGTCAGAATAGTGTTACCTTTCAAAGATCAGAGATCGGCTAATTCAGCGCGAAGGCAACTTGGGGAACTGGGCCGAAAAATTGGAATTGATATTCACGCCGTGTATACAAGCCGTAAGATTGGACACCATATCAAACCGAAAGAAAAGAAGCCGCCTATCATAAACCAGCAACGCGTTATTTACCATTACAAGTGTGGTTTGTGCGATGCAAACTATGTCGGGTATACGTGCCGACACCTCTATCAGCGCGTCGAGGAACACATGAAAGGATCGTCTTCAATCGGGAATCACATTAAAGAGCAACATGGAACAGTCCCGAGTGACATATATCGTGACTTTAAGATCTTGAGAAAGTGCGAAAGTAAATTCGATTGCCTCATCTACGAGTGCTTTTTATAAAGGAGCTTAAACCAACTTTGAACAAACAGTCAGATTCAATCCGTGCGAAGTTATTTATATAGTTCTTTATAGCGTTTTGGTATCTTAACACTCACGCTTTAGCGTTTTAACCAACAGTCATGTAGATTTAATCCGTGCAAGTTATTTATATAGTATTTTAATATTTTAACACTTACATTTTAGCGCTTGTATTTACATATTTTTGGACATTCTCACGTCTTAATTTGTACTTATATATGCAGATTTTATTCGCTTCTTTTACTACTTGAAAATGATCTCAGAGAGATCGAAACGTCGTTTTTTATCGCTAGTTTTTATTCTGAAATGTGTTTCAAAAAAACTACTTATAAGAATTTTTTTTTTTATTATTTTTTTATTTAAACATATTTATATACATGTTTGCCCCAAGAGCTAAATGAGCTCATCACGGGGGGCTTACACCAAAATTCTAATTACCACATAAAAAACAGACACGGGCACGGGATACAAAGTAAGTCAAAAAAGACAGTTAAGTTAATTAGGTCAATGATAATGACCACGAAAAGAAAAACTTTTAGACTCTCTTATAAAGTGCTGGACATGAGAGAAGATTTCAACGTTTTCATTATTTGACATGTCAGAAGAGCCAAACAGAAAAACTTCAACTTTTTGCTGGTCAGAATATTGACCAGAAGCTATACGAGCAGCAGCAGCGAGCAAATCAGATCTGAGGGCAGCATAATTAGGACATTGTAAAAAGAAATTAGTTATAGTCTCGTTGTCAAAGCCGCAGCTACAAATAGGTGAAGACTTAACAGCGATCTTAAATAGATAATAATTTAAACCACAAGCGCCTAGACGCAGTCTAGTATGAATTACGGAAGAGTATCTGTCAAGAGCATAATCAAAAGGCGAAAAATACCTTGGAATATTAAAATAATTAACTAACGCTCTCTTAAAAGAGCCAATTGAATCAGATTCACGAATTTCCAAATCAATGTCATTCCACAATTTAGTTGTGGAAGGGAAAAAAGACCTTTTAAAGCGCTCTGTGCGCACAGGGAAAAGACTAAAATTTTGAGAAGATCGAAGGTTAAAATGAGTTCTCTCACAGACTCTAGCTGGGAGCAGATCCTTAAGATAAAACGGACTCAAATTTTTTACTATCTTAAAATAACAAATAAGCTTATGAATATCGCGTCTAACTTTCATCTCCTCCCACCCCAGCTCTGTCATAAGGCGAATCCTACTTGTTCCCCGCATAGCACCTGTGACGACTTTCCCAGCTTCATACTGAACCGATTCAAGGAGTTCGCTTTCCTCATCAGTACAGCCGTCCCAAAGCACATCAGCATACTCCATAACAGGTCTGATAACCGACTTATACAATTTTCTGAGTGTATCCCTGCCTACTTTATACCTAATTCCTTTCAACATATTTAATCTTTTACTAGCTTTTTGATAAATACTAAATATGTGAGCTCTCCATGGCAGGTTAGAAGACAGCGTTATGCCTAAGTGGGTATGGCTAGAAACTTCAGTAATGTTATTTCCGTTGTAAAATAGGTCGGGATGCAGCGGTCTTACCCGTTTAGATGAAAACGTCATACATTGTTTTACTAGGATTAATTGTAACAAGCCATTTCGTAGCCCACCTTTGTATGGATTCAAGGTCTTTATTTAACATCAACGCAGTGTTACCAGGTGAATCAACGACTTCAAAAAGCGAAGTATCATCAGCGTAAAGTAAGCATTTTGACTGAATTTCATCTGTTATGTCATTAACATATATAAGAAATAACAGAGGCCCCAAAACCAAACCTTGAGGAACCCCTGCTTCAACTTGGCGCCAATCAGATGACTGCCCATCTAAAACCACTCTTTGTTGACGATTAGACAAATAACTTTCAAACCAGCTAAGGAAAGCTCCTCTGATTCCCACTGATTTAAGCTTATAAAGAAGACCTTTGTGCCACACCTTGTCAAACGCCTTGCTGATATCCAAAAAAACTTCCTTCCCATCCTCAACAGCTTGGTAAATTTGATGCACCAGATAAATTAATTGATTTACCGTCGAGTCACCTGGGCGGAAACCAGACTGTAAGCGATTGAGATAACCAATCTCAAGTAAGAAATTGTAAAGTCTAATAAAGACAATTTTCTCTAATATCTTAGACAAAGAACACAAAAGGGACACAGGACGATAATTCAATTTACACTGGCGATCATCCTTTTTAAACAGTGGAATGACATTTGCAAACTTCCATTGACATGGAAAAACACCAGAGGACAAAGAGATATTAAGTAACTTTGAAAACGAAGAAGCGATACCGCCAGAACAAAGTTTAAGAATGCGATTCCCTATACCGTCAGGTCCACACGCCTTGCAAACATCAACAATCTTAAGTAGATTGTAAACCTCTCGTTCCATTGTAAAAACATTAGACAAAAACGCATTATTCTGAAAAAAAGAAGAATCCCTTGGGAGGGATGCAAATGTATCATCAACCTTACTCTGATCGCAAAAATATTCATTTAATATTTCTGCCTTTTCTCGCGCATTAGTAACTTGCCTAACACCTTCAATCAAAGTAGAAACAGTAGATTGCACTTTTTCGCCGTAAAGTCCCTTAACAATGCTCCACCACGCCTTAACACCAGTTGTTACATCTTGCAATTTGGCATTTACTTTATGAAAATACTTGGCCTTATTCTTACGTATTAATGTCGTAGTCAAGTTCCTCTGTTGCCGATATTTCTCCCAAGAGGGTCGCGTTTTATATTTACAATACAATTTCAATAAGCGATCTCGTTTTCTCATAGCCAGTCTAACAGAACTATCCATCCACGGCTTGTCACGAGGTCTGATCATAACTATCCTGCTTGGAATTTTCGTCTTCACTATATCATGAAAATGCTTAAACCAGCAGCTATAAATAGCATTAATATCATATAAACTACTAAATACTTCTGCATCCCAGTCAAAATGTGCTAATTCATTACACAATTGTGCCTCATTAACATCGTTAAACTGCCATATGCGTCGGTTATAACACTTAGGTTTTGAGACAGAGATGTTCAGGCGTGCAAAGATTAGAGAATGATCACAATTTGCTGGTGGACTACGTGTCCCGCAATTAACGAAATAACCAGGACAATTTGTTATGATTAAATCCAAAAGAGACTTGCTATATTGCGTAATACGTGTAGGTTCGTTAATAACTTGATAAAGGTTGTTACATTCCATCCACCGATATAATAATGCTCCAAAGTCATTCCTAACCAAGGGATTTGAGGGATCATAAGAAGCATTAAAATCACCTATCAACGTAAGAAAAGAATTAGGCTGCTGAGAAACTTTATCTAAAGAAAGTTGCAAATTTTCCAAAAATTTCAAATTTATCACGGAATCCTGACAAGGTGGTTTGTAACAAACACCACAAAGGAACACAATGCGGTTGAGCTTTAATTCTATCCATAACAATTCAAGCTCATTAACTTCCAAATCGTGCCTTCTCTTGAAACCGACAGAAGATGAGACATAAAAAGCAACACCACCACCACGCCTCCCGTGCGGTCTATCCAATCGAACTAAAGGATAATAGCCAGGAATACAAAAAGCATCATTAGAAATTGAACTATTTAGCCAAGTTTCTGACAAGCCAAAAATATGAAATTGCTGTTCCATAATAATTGTAGCTACTTCTTCGAACTTTTCAACGACATTTAAACTACGAACATTTAAATGGCCAATATTAAGAGAACAAGTACGATTTGGTCCAGGATTCAATTCGACGTCGCAACAGAACAGGAAAAATAACGCTAACAAAACAACAATATGCCAAAAAGCAATTATAAAAAACAATGGCAATTCAAAAGTATGCCTGGACGTAACGAATCTGCAACTATTAAACAAACCTATAGCTGCCCTGTAGATTTCTAAACTAACCCCCATCATTTTCATAATAGACAAGAGATCTTGAGCATGGAAGGTGGCATCATGGCATCTGTGCATCCCTAGAGGTGAATCATAGTTGGTGTGAGGTGGTATGGAGAGAGTCCTAACGCAGTAACCAAGAAAGGAGAGACTGCTACAGGTGGCATGATGTGGATAAAAATAGAGGACAAAGCATTGCTCCCTTCTTGGATTGGTTGTGGTACTGGTTAATGTCAGGACATCAGGGACTGAATTGGTATGACCAGGGCGATGATGCAGTTTGAAATTGTATTCTGCGAGTAGGGATGCCCTGCGTGGACCTTAGCTTTGTGTGGGGCAATAGAAGACAACTATTTCAAATTGGCATGGTCAGTCTGATTTAATTCCTTTAAGGTATGGCCACCACCATTTAACTTTCCATTTGACAGCATAAAGTTCTTGTTTACACATGTCCCATCTTGCCTGGGTTGCATAATCATCTTCATCGCCTGAAAGGGTTGAGATTCTTAGTTATTGAAACTGGTTCTTTTCTGGTGATTGAGAGAGGGTGGTTGGATTAAGCTTTGATGTACAATGGATAGTTTTCAAGATTTCTAAATAGATATTATTGTTGTTAGATTGAGTGTGATTTCTAGGCAACCACTTTCAAGTAGCTCTGCACTGTAATCTTTAAGCAGAGATTGGCAAGGATTTCACTGAGGACCTTTTTGGTCTTGTCATCGGATCTTGTCTTGATGTTCTTTAAGGCTGTCCGCCGGTTGTCCCTGTACAAACCAATTCTTCCATTTGGTTATGCTGATGAGAGCTTGTGTAAAATATAAAGCCAGAGTAATTTGCTAACTTTAGCTCCATGTTAACAGCCAAGTGCAACATCAAACGTAAATGACCTCTCTTGACCTCTCATGTTCTTTTCTTTCTTTTCTTTTCCTGTGTAATAAGAATAATCTCACGAAACATTAAAAAAACCTTGTAACTTATAACATAGGGCTACTATTAGTCTTAATTATTTTAGGCCCTTCCTCCCTCTTTGTCATTTTAGTTTGTACTATGTTGTAACAGTTATGGAGATAAACAATATTATCAAACAAAAGCATCTCTTTAGAATGCATGATTTCAATGCCGTCTGTTATGATTTCATTGATTTCATCATTGCCGTCTGTTAAATGTGTATTAGTGTCTCAATGAATTTTAAGCGATAACAATAACTTATTGGCATCATCATCATCATTATCATTATCATCATCATCATCATCATCATCATCATCACAATTTTGTGTTTACCCAAGAAAGATGGAGTGATTGATAGCTCTCATAGACCTTATTCGTAAATGGCGGTCAATTTATAATTCTTTTGTCGAAGTGCAAATTAGCCTACCAAGCCTCGATACCATACAGTGAATTGAAAAGAATTCTTGCTCTAAAATGAGGCTTGGTAGGCTAATTTGCACATGGACAAAAGAATTATAAATGCGACCGCCATTTATGAATAAGGTCTATGTAAAAGTAAATCACCAAGGGAGTGTGGTTCATTATTTTGGTCCATACCAACAGTATGACTTGACAATTCAAGCTGTCACAAATGACCGAAAGCTATTCATAGATTTGTCTTGTGGTTTCCTGGAAGCATGCTCAACATCAGAGTCTCACGTCACAGCACAATTCATAGGGGAACAGAGGGAGTGGATATCCTTACTCAGCAACTGTAAATATTACCGGTAATGGTAATGAAATAGGTCCATAACTTTGTGCATATAATAGTGGCACATTTCACATTGTTTTGACTGGAGATGAAAGCAAATTAATAATATACTTCTTTTGTTTGCAGCAACACGGTTTGCCCTCCAGATGGGCTTCAAAAGTGAAGACCTTCAAACAAACCATTCCAGGTAATTAAATTATTTCTATATGCTATTATGCATAGCATAACATTTTGCTTGGCATTAATCCTGTTTCTAGATTTTTTGTTAGATCAAACCTCTTTAACACATCAAAGGGTGCTTTGGTTGATATTATACTCTGTATTTATCAATCTAACTTGAACTAATTCTTAGAAAGACATTAACTGTAGAAATTTTGAACTGCAAGTTGTCTGCAACTAGATGTATTTTGAACATTCACATAAAGACCTCTTGCCTGATTTGCCAGTTTTCTTGTGCAGTACAGGCAAACTCAATCAAGGAAGAAATTGATTTTTGAGCTCTAGAAATCCTTTGCTTCGTTACATCTGGGTATTTGTTAGTAAGATTGTTTTCCAAATTCTCCACAATGCTAACAAAGTTCTCCTTGTGCACAGTTAACAAACCCATTTTCTCTGTAGTGTTTAAACCCAGGAGTGGCATTAAACTCTCCTTAATGACTAAAAATCTCACTTTGTACTTATTGTTCCGGGGATTAACAACAAGCAGAGCACGTGTCCCAACAGGCTTGACCTTGGTGCCATTCCACATAACGAGGGACTGGGAACAAGGCTCGAGATCCACATCTTCCACTTTGCAAAATGTTAGCACTATAGCTTCACAGTCAATTTGAAATCTCATGAGTTTCTGCTGAACCAGCATATCAGCAAACACAGCTTTGTCCTTCATAGCTTGAACCCTTACAACACTTATCTCTTCCAAGTCTCTGTCACTCTCAATGGCGTTAACCGCGGCATCTTTGCACCCTTTCGCAAAATGATTCTTTTTCTTATGCTGCTTACACACTACCCGTACAGCAACGCTCTTGCAGCGCTGCGCAACTTCATATTTTAGGTTGCACAGTGCTTATGTGTCCTTTATGCGACGTTCATGCATTCACCAAGCTTCAGAAGCGGAATATCGAGCGCTGCAGAAAGGTTACAATGCCTAAGAATGAAAAAGCAATGTTAAAGCAGGGCTGTATATCGTTGCTTAAAAGCTGCGACTAAAAGATCAATCGTATGTAAAAGTTTGCAGTGTTTAACAATGTGAAAGCAATGCTTAATAAGCAGCTTTGTGCCAATTAATTTGCCTTAACGTAAGGGCTATACATGTAACTGAAAGATATCTATAATCAATGGCTGTACATACGCAAGGTATACCCAGTCTTAAAGGTTTATAAAAATTCAACTCAAGTCACAAATACATTCTCATTAAAACGTTGTATTCTGTAGAAAATTGTGATTTCAAACCTCGTACTATGTGGCTGGAGCTTATATATAAGCCCAACACGTTGATCTATCCAAAAAGGTTTCAGTCGAGGGAAATCGACGCCAGCAAAGCACACCACGATTATTTCGCATTTTCGGTCCAAATGGAGCGATAGTTTTTTAGTGACCCTCTTCAGCAACCCGCGATAAGACTCACGATTGGTTACCATTGTGCCCATTGACCAATCGCGGGTCGCTAAGTGATCTTGCAACGGTTTGGATAAAGAGAGTTCGATGGCTCTCGAAGCAAATGTTGCAGAGTTTGGTGGCCCTTAAATTCTTCTCAGTGTACAAGAGGCTCAAATAAAGAAGACGAATGGGTAGCGTCCGTGATCTCAGTGGAATTTCGAGGCAATCGAAGCCTTGGGAACAAATTTATGGCCTTTTTCCTTCGATGATTCCGTTCGGCAGCTTCGTCTCAGTGCCTAACCTTGGGAAAGAAGAGGAACCAAAAACCACCTAAATCGCTCTAAATCGACCCAGAAACCGTACCAGAATGAAATAAATATAAGACTGAACCAAGGTAACGTGTTTTTTATTTTAAGTCGTCAATAATTTTCAAAACTTTGAGGTAAACCGTTTTACCCATACAAATCCTTATATTTCTACTCTCGCATAATACAGTACTGTACGGATACTCATATATCGAGCTTGGGCTACCTATAGAGACACATGAAATGATCAGAGAACTGCAATGTATTAAATCAGAAAGCTGTGTGAACAATATCATCTTTCGGGACGGCTTTAAAGAATCCCGCTCGCATCATGATCAGTTAATGACCCCGTTAATATAACAACGCAGCAGTAAAGAAGCTCTCTCGGTAGAATATTTTTGTACATTATATGGCTCATTATATAGCTTGCCTGTAACTCCTCCGCTATGCAAAATAAATTTAATTGATATTCTTGATACTTTTGGCTTGCTGTTGGTGGCCATTAAATTATAAGGCTTCTCAAGGTACCTTTTCTTAGACAAAGACAGAAAAACCTCTCACATCACGCGACATCCTACCTGCAGCGTTAAAGCAACGTGAAGCTATTAAAGCAACTCTCTTGCAACACATCTGCAACGGAAGGGTCGCTAATGCATCACCGATGCAGCCACCATTCAGAAGTCCTGCAGTGCTTAGCAAACAGTCAGCAGCGTTGGTGAGTCGCAAAAGCAGCGCTTCTAAAAGGTTGTTTGTTTCAAGTGCAGCATGTGCACGGCCCTGCTGCAGCACTTAAGTGACTTTGAGATGTCTTTGAGATGTCGTACGCGCAGTAGTTTTTCGAAACTCCCACAGTGCTATCAATGCAGCCATCATGCAACCTTTCTGCAGATATAAGGGCAATGCTGGTCAGCGGCTAAAGCAGCGCTGCGTTAAGGTCATACGTTTCGTACGGGTATGCCCCACGCAGGACACTTCTTTCTCTCAGGAGCGTGTTCATAGCCACAAAACTTATGTGAAAATTTCTTTCGCAACTGTCTGTCCGGAGTCGGAACTCGAGGTTTCATTTTCTTAGATTTGACTTGGTTTATGTTGTCCACCAGTTCCGATAGCCACTTTTTTGCTGCGGCAGATATCAATACACAGATTCAAGGCGAGGTCACGAATTCTCAGTAGCTTCTTGGTAGTCTGCTCATCTTTAATTCGAAGCACAATGCGATCACGGACAAGACTATCACGTAAGCAGTCTCAAAAGTTGTATGTCTTAGCCAAGGTTTTCTGCTCGGTAACGAAACAATCGACCGACTCGGTAGGAAGCTTAAAGGCCCAGCTTCAACCGACAGGCTTTTCAATTGTTTGTTTTGGTTATGGAAATTCGCATTGCTTATCACAGGGATCTGATTGGATAAATTTCAGCTTTGGCTGGATTTTCATGTATGAAAATTGTTGTACGGCACGCAAAGCCTGTTGGTTGAAGGTGGGCCTTTAACGAAATAGTTGTTGTACTTTTCCTTCCAATGCTTCCAGTTTTCGGCTACTTCTCCAATGGGCTTCAAAGCAAGAGGCTGAGGCGGTGAAATTTGATGAAACATTGCAGACTGGCTCGGTGAAGGTTGACCAACTGTAGTAAAACCTCCACGGTTCCACCATGGCCTTCCTCGTCGCCCATGTCGCAGGCAGTTTAATTCGTCGACAGCCAAGAGAAACTAGACCAGTTTTCCACGCGCTGCCACCATGTAACATGAAGGACACAAAACGGAATAAACAAAAAAGCACTTTACTCTCCACTTGACAAGATTACAACTGAACGTGAAAGCTACAAGCTGCATACTGAGGGACCGAAGGAACATAACCCTGGAGTTGCGTGGTAATTAAGAATTAGACCCGTAGCCTGCAAGGGTTGTTTTAGTATCACCCAACTCGTCGGACAGAAAAGGAAATAATAAAGTTAGCAAATGCAAGTTAAAGAATTATTTAATTGGGAATTAAATGAAAGAAAGCATGACGTTTTTCGCTACTCGCAGTTTGCAATGATTAGAGGCATTAATGGACGGACCACACAGATTAAAATCTGCAAAATTTGTCAACTGTTTCTTTACACCCCATCCAGTTCCATGAAATCCTGGGCCTCGTACAAAATTTCTCGTTCTTTGACCCCCCAGGTACTTAATCATAATTGTTTCAAAAAACTCGCAGACCTCATGGTCCCAGTGGAAGTCTGACGCCTTGCTGGGATCTTTCTTCTTTGATTAGTTTGTTCAGCTTTTCGGCTAATGGATGAGCACTTTCTACGCAGCTGTGGAAATATACAAAGACATCTATAATCGGTTATTTGAATTTTCACTTCAGAAACACGACCGACAAAACATATTGTTGTTTACACTCACACAGTGCAGGTTATGAGATCACCGGATATATGCTCTGTGTCTACTTCACCACTCGTGGTAGGACTTTGGTTATTTTTGTCCTCAGGCTCCACTGAATCGCATTCTGGTATCTTCGCACATTCTTCATTGTCTGAGAAATCCGGGAAAGCTGTAACAAAAGGGCTATCGATATCTAGATCCTCATTGTCACTGTAAAATAAAAAACTTCTAGGTCAACTTCTTCGCACAGACTTCTCCCCGGCTATTCCTCGCCTGGTTGTTGTTGTTGTTGTTGTTGTTTTTACTTTCATGATATCATCGAGTTATTTGATAGCACTTTTTATCGAATAAAAGAACCAGTGGTGTCCAATAAACGTACCACGGGATCTGGAAATAGCTTGAATATAGTCTTCTTTATTTTCTAGGAATTCTAAAGATTTCATCATAACTAAATCGAGTAGAAGGGATAAAAGTAACGAAAGAGAGCTTTGTCTCTTTTTAAAGTGCTGTTTGCAACTGTAACGATAGGCAATAACATGTCTCTGACTTAAACTAGTGATCTGCAATAGATACACTTATTTTTCTAACCACACAAGTAAACAATGTCAAACGTCATAGGTTGATGCCATTACATCTCTGAAACAATTGCGTCAGTGCCGTCAAACTGGTCTTGGTCGTTGTCATTTAACCCATTGACTCCCAGGGTTTCCCCATTGACGAGTAAAATCGTCTGGCACTAGACAGAGTAAAATACTAAGTCTGGCTGGTTTAGGCCGGTTTGGACGTCAAAGGGTTAACTGCTCTCGTACAAGGCAAGTAATTTTGCATATTTTATTATGATAAAACTGAACCTATTTCTTTTGAAGAATGATATCTTCACTGCCGTGGCTCTGTCAAGTTGAATGGTATACGACTTGCAACAAAGACCACATTTGATTTTACCCTTGTTTATTGCTGTCAAACCTTCAAGTTTTGCAATTTCTGAAACAAAGAACAAAAAAGACCTGAAATTTCCATATACACTGTAAATCTTTGCATAGTAGACTGTAATTTAGGTTGACATAGCCTTATATCTTACATAATTAAGTCGTATTAACTGAATTACATTCTGTAAAAAATATCTGCTTAAATTCAGCTAACAGGCTGGAATGCATAGCAATTTACAATTGGAGAATAGAAAACTATTAATACTAAAAAATATAACTTATTTAGTCACAACTCTTATGTTCGCTATAATTATTTAAAAATGTAAAATGAAAAGTAATAATTTGTATTTAATGATGTCATTACCTGCATTAAGCTTATTTAGTTCGCTTAGTTGTCTGGCAGTTCATGCAACTCCTTCGTTATCTTCTTTGAGTTTTTTGCAAGCTGTTTGTCTTCTTTTGCATTTTGGCATTACTGGTTCATTATTCACGTTGCTTTTTTTGCTAGCTAACAATATTGTCTTTTCCCCATTGAAGAACAGACTGTGCAACATGAACTGGAAAAGGACGTGCAAATAAATTGAGAACTCAAACGTTTCTGTGACTCTTAGACTCACATTTAAAAGTGTCGGAGCCAAGCTGAGAAGCACAGCTTTGACAATCAGTGAATATAAGGGTTTTCAATCTCAATCTCTTAAAAGATGAAAATGACATGTGCTCTTTGTTAAAAACAGAAAAAAAGGTTAAATATAACTCATTTATATTTAACATTTACATTTTTTTTTGGTGAGAGATCATTCCTGATAACAGTTCCTTATGAAAACAATCTTTGTAAAAAAAGCAACCAACTCGTGGATTTGAACCTCGCGATTCCGGTACAAAGCTCTAACCAACTGAACTATGAAGCCACTGACTTAGGGAGCTGGTCATTTTCGCGTTCTACACGATTCCGGTGCGACACTCTAACTGCGATGATCATAGCTTCACTTGATTTCATATCTTCAGTCCATATATGATCCATTTCATATATCATTTCATCATTGAAATTTATTTTGTTGTGTATGGTAATTAATTTTGACATGATTGGGTTTCTTGTTTTCACGCAGGCAATGAAATAGGAAGGGTTTTTTGCCTTTAATAGCAAATGTGCTGTTTGTTTCAATACATTTTTTGCTGGAAAAGGTTTTTGTGATGTAAAATTAAGTTTATTTGGGAAGCCAACAATATTTCTTTAAGTACCTGGTTAATCCAGTTTATTGCTGCGACTTACTAGTGCGAAGATTGTTTACATCATGCTTTTTGGAAATTTTGAGTGCCATGAAATTAAATCATTTTGCGTGACATCGCCCCTTTAACACTAATATTTTTCAACAATATATCACTATAT